>NC_134398.1:150069876-150164753 GCF_050003625.1 Haematobia irritans | reverse complement strand
AATCGGGCGCAGTGTTGCCAGTATTTTCCGAGCTCTTGTCCCCAAAATGAATCGCTTTTATCCCCAAAAAACCCCAATTTAATTTAAAATTCCCCATAAAATCCCCAAGAAATTTTTGGCAAGTTTTTTGAAAAAAAGTAAACGAATAGACTCTGCTGTAGAAAATCCGTACAAAATTTAAAAAAAAAAACATTTTAAATAAAATAAAAATGTGCAATTGAATAAAGATTTCAAAACACAAATCCAGGAGACGGGTGCTCAAAATTATTATTAATTATTGGTATAAAGAGTCATCTTATGCAAATCCTCGCTCGAGAAATAAAAATGGGAGTTCGGTCAACATATAGTCAAGAAATAAAATTGACTTTTCGATCAAAATGCGTTCCTGTCCGATATGAAATCTACTCTGTATGTGCGGGATATAGGATACATGTTCAAAATCGGTGATGTACGCATATGAGTCCTTACGAAATAATTTCACAATAGTAAAAAATTTCTTAGGAAAAAGAGTAAATTGTAAAGAAGCTCTTGGGCCACCCAAATAAATTCCGTAGAATAAAGAGGAGGAAAGTTTTTTTATATTTTTGAGAATCTCTGTACTTCTTTAAGCATTTTTTTAAGCATGTAAAGAATTTCATATAAACCATAGTTCTTACTGTGATAATTACTCGTATACTGAACAAATATCGAAAATTCCCCACAAAATCCCCAAATTTGTGGAAATTCCCCACCAAATCCCCAAGTCCCCAACTCAAAAATTTTGTCCCCATCCACGAAAAAATATCCCCGATTTGGGGAAAAATCCCCAATACTGGTAACACTGGTCGAACGAAAGATATATATGGGAGCTATATCTAAATCTGAACCAAATTAAGCATGTATTGTAAGAATGTTTGGTTTACTCCATCTGAAAAATTTCATGAAAATCGGACTAAAAGTATGGCCTCTGTGGTCATATGAGTGTAAATCTGACGAATGAAATATGTGAGTTATATCTCCTATTTCAAAGGTTTAAGAACTTTGATCTCTCAGAAATGTTTCTACCGGGAATATTGATTTTAAAACCCATATATAAAGGGTGATTCTTTTGAGGTTAGGATTTTCATGCATTAGTATTTGACAGATCACGTGGGATTTCAGACATGGTGTCAAAGAGAAAGATGCTCAGTATGCTTTGACATTTCATCATGAATAGACTTACTAGCGAGCCACAACGTCGAATTTTCAGTGAATGGGCCCTAGAAAAGTTGGCAGAAAATCCGCTTTTTTATCGACAAATTTTGTTCAGCGATGAGGCTCATTTCTGGTTGAATGGCTACGTAAATAAGCAAAATTGCCGCATTTGGAGTGAAGAGCAACCAGAAGCCGTTCAAGAACTGCCCATGCATCCCGAAAAATGCACTGTTTGGTGTGGTTTGTACGCTGGTGGAATCATTGGACCGTATTTTTTCAAAGATGCTGTTGGACGCAACGTTACGGTGAATGGCGATCGCTATCGTTCGATGCTAACAAACTTTTTGTTGCCAAAAATGGAAGAACTGAACTTGGTTGACATGTGGTTTCAACAAGATGGCGCTACATGCCACACAGCTCGCGATTCTATGGCCATTTTGAGGGAAAACTTCGGAGAACAATTCATCTCAAGAAATGGACCGGTAAGTTGGCCACCAAGATCATGCGATTTGACGCCTTTAGACTATTTTTTGTGGGGCTACGTCAAGTCTAAAGTCTACAGAAATAAGCTAGCAACTATTCCAGCTTTGGAAGACAACATTTCCGAAGAAATTCGGGCTATTCCGGCCGAAATGCTCGAAAAAGTTGCCCAAAATTGGACTTTCCGAATGGACCACCTAAGACGCAGCCGCGGTCAACATTTAAATGAAATTATCTTCAAAAAGTAAATGTCATGGACCAATCTAACGTTTCAAATAAAGAACCGATGAGATTTTGCAAATTTTATGCGTTTTTTTTTTAAAAAAAGTTATCAAGCTCTTAACAAATCACCCTTTATTTCGTCTCAGAATCACTTCCTGAGTCGATCTAGTGCTTGCTGTCCGTCCGTCTGTCCATGTATTTCTTGTTTAATAATTGGCCTTAGTTTAGTGGCATACTAATTCCTCAGGTGTAAACAAAAATCTAACTTCTACTCCTATAAGCAGTTATCTTTCAAAAAAAAAAAAAAAAAACAAGTAAGAAAAGTAGAAAGTCGGGCGGGGCCGACTATATCATACCCTAAACCACCATTACAGAATTAGTAATTATAAGCATTTGTGAGGTAACATATAGGTCTGGGAGATAAACCGCAGTTGCATATTTAAGAAAATTAAGGGGTACATGTCTATGGGTGCTTTGTGTCGATCTGACTATAGCTCATAGTCAATGTTGCCACGAAAAATGTTAGGTTTACCCTACAAGGACAAAAAAAGTTCCCTACTTTCCCATACATTCCCAAACAATTTTCCCTACTATATTTTTCGTTAAATTTAAAAAATTTTTATGGTTCTAAGCAGGGATCCGGAGCGGAGCGGAGCGTGGAGCGGAGCGGAGCAAGCCCTTTTTTTGCCGGAGCGGGAGCGGAGCGGGAGCGGTATTTTTAAAATCCGGAGCGGAGCGGGAGCGGAGCGGTTTCCAAATGAAAAACCGCTCCGCTCCGAATAAAATATTACTTGAATGAAATGTGTAACTTGAAATTCCACTGTGTAGGTAATTTCAAATTTAGCTAGTAAATACTTAGCGTAGTGTGAGTAAACGTTTAAAATGTGCGATATGTATTTTTGTACGTACGTACATTGGGGAAAACACAACGTGTTTTTTAGTAATTGTTTTCAAAAACGGCAAATGTCAAAATATATATCTAGTATGTGTTGTAAAAGTAACAACAGTACTTTCGATCAATTTCATCCCGTATTACTACAAAGATGTTTGTAATGAACGTCAAATAAATGCAATTAAACGATCTTATTTATATTTAATTTTTAGTTTTCTGCACTGAAAAAATATTGTCGTGAAGTCAAAGATTCCATGTCCTTAGAATAAGAATGCAAAATTTTGCTTAACATGGAAGACGCATTTCTCTAAAATAAAGTTTTTTTTCTTGTCCAAAAGGCAATAAACTTTTGAATGAAGTTGTAATGTCCTTATAATTAAGTGATTTTACTTAAAAATGTGTATCATAACATGAAAGATACAATTTTTGAGGTAAGGTCATCGTGACTTTAATAATTAAGAAAAATTCTTTAAAATTAATAAAATTGTCTTTAAATTTGTTTCCTTTTTGCATCTTGCCTACAAAGCAAAAAAATCGTTAAAAAATAAGACATGTTTTTCAACACTTTATTTTAAAGACGCTTTTTACTTGAAACATAGCATAATTTCTACTGGAAGTCGAGTCTTAACATGGAAAAAAATAACTCGTTAACTCCTTTTTAAAGGATTTTGATAACAACTGACGAAAAAAAAATCTAAAAAAAATTAAAAATTAACATTTGCTTCCTAGAAGCAAGTACATAACCCCCAAATTTAAAAGATAATTACGTCTTTAAAGTATCCTTACTTGTATTCTCCGCTTCTTTGGCTCGGAATTAATACCCAAACTGTTAAAGTAAAGACAAAATCTTTGGAACCGGGCATGCTTTTTTTCATTCACATTTGCTTTAATATTGTACTATACCTAGCATTCTTTTATTTCTGATATTAGTTCTCGAAAATTTAATTAAAATTATGGATAGTTTCAATTTTGGTTGAAAAATGTGCGCATATACATTTATTATACAATAAAGGGGAAAAAAGCGAAATTAGGTAACACTAGATCTGAGTAAGAATATTCGTAGGTATACCACGGACTGATGTCGATGGAGGTTGTTGCAAATATAAACATACACACACACCATTACAAATATAACAAAACCTCTTCTCTACGTCTGTTGCAAAACAAAAAAAAAAACTTTCGGAGAGTAGTTACTTCTACTCTGAGTATAGACTTTCAATTCCAATCAGCATTGCCGTTTTGGTCCGATCGAACCAAAATTGGTCCAAAAGATTTCTAATTTTTAAATTTGGTCCGATGGTCGGACCAAACAGAATTTGGTCCATTTTGGCCCATTTTCATAAATTTGGTTTCTATCACATATTAAATAGTAGATGGTGCACCGCAAAGAATATTGTCGGGAGGCCAAATATTTCACATGCTTAAAATACGAATACGAATTTTGCTTAGAATAGAAGACGTATTTCTCTGAAATAAAGTTTTTTCCTTGTCTAAAAGTCTCTAAACTTTTCAATGAAGTCTGTTTGTCCTTATAGCTAAGTGATTCGACATAAAAATGTGTATCCTAACATGAATGCAAATTTCGTTTTAATGAAGTCAAAATGGATTTAATATTTCTGAAAAAATCTTCAAAATTAATAAAATATTTCAACACATTGTTTTAAAGTCATTATACCCTAAACCACATATTGGTTAGGGTATAATAAGTTTGATCTGTCAAAAAATGTGCCTACAAGAAATATTGATTTTAGACCCCATAAAATATATACCGATCGACTCAGAATCACCTCCTGAGTCGATCTAGCGCTTGGAGTCCGTCCGTCCATCCGTCCGTCTGTCCATGTATTTGTTGTTCACAGGATTTCGGTCGCAATTATTAACCGATTTTGATGAAATTTGGTACAGGAAGTTTCTTTGGGCACAAGGACGAACGTTATTGAATTTGGAAGAAATCGGATCAAATTTAGATATAGCTCCCATATATATGTATTGCCCGATTTCGACAAATGGGGTCACGTTGCACTTTTTTTACTAACCGATCGTCGTCAAATTTAGCACAAAATAATCTTCTGTATCACCCTTTAAGTCTGAAAATTTCATCGAAATCGGTTCAGATTTAGATATAGGTCCCATATATATGTATCGCCCGATTTTGTCAAATTAGGTCATAAAACCCTTATTTATCAACCGATCTTACTCAAAGTTGGCGAAATGTAATCTTCTATAGCACTAACTATATGTGCAAAAAATCATCGAAATCGGTTCAGATTTAGCTATAGCTCCCATATATGTACCGCCCGATTTTTCTAAATAAAATAAAACTCAATTGAACAAATAATACAATGTTTGTACTATAATTTTCTCGAAGAGGAGCGGAGCGGAGCGTGGAGCGGAGCGGAGCGATTTTTTTTTTCTCGGAGCGGAGCGAGGAGCGGAGCGGTTTTTTTTTCTCCGGAGCGGGAGCGGAGCGGAGCGAAAAAAATGGACCGCTCCGGATCCCTGGTTCTAAGTACTTTATTATGTTAGAACATGAATATGCAACGTATATAACTTAGAATATAAATTTGTATTACCATCACGGTTGCCACAGTTGGTAGAATTCTACCCAAATTAGTAATCTTTTTTGTTAGATCTCTATAAAAATAAAATTTTGGAAAATGTTTCTATAAACAAATTTTTGTGAGAAATTTTTCTATAGAAATAAAATTTTGACAATAAATTCTATAGAAATAAAATTTTGAGAAAAAATTCCACAGAAATAAAATTTTGAGAAAATTTTTTATAGAAATAATATTTTGAAAAAAATTTCTATAGAAGTACAATTTTGACAAAATGTTCTATAGAAATAAAATGTTGACAAAATTCTCTACAGGAATAAAGTTTACCACACATTGTTAAAGATCATGCCTTGCCGGCTTCTAATTTCCTCCTCTAGAGCCACCAAAATGTAAAAATTATTAAAAATTGTGTTGAGTGAAAATATCCTACATTGTGGCCCTATGTCCCTACAAGACGCTAAATATTAGAAAAACCCTACATATAGGGAATTTCCCCTACTTCTAGCAACACTGGCTGTGTTGATATTGCGCCTACGGAGTTAGTATGCCACTAATATTGAGCCCATTATTAAAAAAGAGAAAATCGTTAAATTATTGTGGGTAATGAATACAAATATGTAAAAATCGAGCAATATTCTTATGTAGCTCTTACATAAGTACGTATTAGTACGATCGGCTAGTACATCAAAATTTGAAATTTGAGTAACATTGGTTAATAAATAAGAGTATTATGGCCAAATTTGGGAAAATCGAGCGAGGCATATATATGGAAGCTATATCTAAATCTGAACCAATTTACATAATATTTTGCGAGTTTGATTAATGCCGCAAAAGGTTACCTTGTGCAAGATTTGAGTAAGATCAGTTAAGAAATGAGGCCTGCGTGGTCAAACATAAGGTTATTAGGGGCGGATTTTTCAAAATCGGGCGATACATATATGGGAGCTATATCTACATCTGAACCGATTTCGATGAAATTTTGCACACATAGTTAGTACTATAGAGGACTGGATCTAGCCAACTTTTAGTAAGATCGGTTAATAAATAAGGGTTCTATGGCCAAATTTGGGAAAATCGGGCTATACATATATAAGGGAGCTATATCTAAATCTGAACCGATTTCGATGATTTTTTGCACATATAGTTAGTACTATAGAAGATTATATGTAGCCAACGTTGAGTAAGATCGGTTGATAAATAAAGGTTTTGTGGCCAAATTTGGGAAAATCGTGCGATACATATATATGAGAGCTATATCTAAATCTGAACCGATTTGGATACAATTTTGCAGACTTGAAGGGCGATGGAAAAGATTACCTTTTGCCAAATTTGGTGACGATCCGTTTGAAAAAACGCATAACGTGACCCCATTTGTCGAAATCGGGAGATACATATATATGGGAGCTCTATCTAAATTTGATCCGATTACTTCCAAATTCAATAGCGTTCGTCCTTGTGCCCAAAAAACTCTCTGTACCAAATTTCATCAAAATCGGTTAATAATTGCGACCGGAATCCTGTGAACAACAAATACATGGACAGACGGACGGACGGACGGACGGACACCAAGCGCTATATAAGGTATAAAAACAGGAAACCATTCGCCAAAGACGGATCACTTTTCACTACGACAATTCTCGAGGTCTCACACATCGGATCAAACAACTGCATTTTGCTTCTCCATTTTATAAAAATACCTCCATTTTGGGATACCACACCGAATAAACACAAAAACCATAAATAATTTAATTTCAACTATACTCATAAAAACATGAACATACTTCTGTTTAGTGGATTAAATTTTAATAAAGTTGGTCAGATTCCAGGCGCAGCACAATACTCTGTCTGCATTTTTGTCCAGTCCATAGTCAAATACATAGTTTTTTTTTTATAACCACCATAGTATGGTACGACAACATTTTAAAGCATTTTTAAGCATATCTCTACATTTGAAAAATAATTAAATATATGGGGTTTTTTCATTAAGTACTAATTATGGATTAAATTGTTGGGGATTTCATATTAAAAAAACTACTACACAGAACTTCACAACAAATCCCTAAAATATCACGATATTGATATAATTTAAATTATAAAAATGTCATTGGCAAACATTATCATATTTACCGATTCCCTTGGAAACAAAAACCTAAATTTCATACGTTTAGCAAATGTTGTCAAATTTTCATTTCCATGAGAAATTTTGGCAAAATTTCATTTTTATAGGAAATTTTGTCAAAATTTTATTTCTATAGGAAATTTTATAAAAATTATATTTCTATAGGAAATTTTTTCAAAATATCATTTCTATAGGAAATTTTTATTTTTAAATTTTATACAAATTTAGTCAACATTTCATTTCTATAAGAAATTTAGTCAACATTTCATTTCTATAAGAAATTTTGTCAAAAAAGAATTTCTACAGGAAATTCATTTAAAATTCCATTTCCGTAGGACATTTTTTTCAAAATGCCATTTCTATAGGAAATTTTTGTTAAAATTTTATTTCTATACACAGAAACAATGTCTCGAAGATTTTTAACAACTCAAGTCTTAATTGAGTTTAAAAAAAATATTCAATTAAAAATTTTATTGATTCAACAAATTTTTTTATTGAAATAAAAATCAATCACAAAAATTAATAGTATCAATTAATTTTTAAATTGACTTGCAATTAACTTTTTAATTGAAACTATCATTTCTGTGTGTTCAATCACATAATTGGATCAATGATTTTTCTAATTGAATCAGATTTTTTTTTGTAGGAAATTTAATCAAAATGTCATTTCTATAGGACCATTTTTTTTAAATTTCATTTGTATAGACACTTTTTTCAAAATTTCATTTTTCAAAAAATGTTGTCACAAATTTGATTTTTAGACAAAACTTTCATTCATACATTCATTTCATTTTTATAGGACATTTTGTCAAAATTTCATTTCTTTAGGAATTTTTGTCGAAATTTAATTTCTTTAGGAAATTTTGTCAAAATTTCGTTTCTATAGGAAATTTTGTCAAAATTTCATTTCTTGTGAAATTTCTATAAGAAGTTGTACCCACATTTTATTTCTATAGGAAATTTTGACAAAATTCTCCAGGAAATTATGTCAAACTCTCATTTCTATAGACAATTTTGTCAAAATTTTATTCCTAAGGCAATTTTGTTAAAATTTTATTCCTATAGGAAATTTTGTCAAGATTTCATTTCTATAGGAAATTTTTTTAAGTTACTTTCTATAGGAAATTGTGTCAAAAATTAATTTCTATAGGAAATGTTGTCACAAATTTATTTCTATTGTCATAAATTTCATTTATATAGGAAATTTTGTTAAAATTGAGTTTCTTCCTAAAGTTTTGGCAAAACTTAATTTTTACAGGAAATTTTGTCAAAATTTCATTTCTACAGGAAATTTTGTCAAAATTTTATTTCTATAGAAAATTTTGTCAAGATTTCATTTCTATTGGAAATTTTCTCATAAGTTAATTTCTATAGGAAATTCTATGAAAACTTAATTTCCCTAGAACATTTTGTCAAAATTTAATTTCTATAGGAAATTTTGTCAAAAATTTATTTCTAAAGGAAATTTTGTCAAAAATTAATTTCTATAGGCAATTTTGTCAGAACTTTATTTCTAATTATACAATTATTTTTCGAGCTTTATGGACAGATATAGATTAAGGAACATGGTTAATAGGCAATTTTGTCAGAACTTTATTTCTACTGTCATAAATTTCATTTATAAAGGAAATTTTGTTAAAATTGAATTTCTTCCTAAAGTTTTGGCAAATTTTTATTTCTATAGGAAATTGTATCAAAAGTTCATTTTTATGGGACATTTTGTCAAAATTTTATTCCTATAGGAAATTTTGTCAAGATTTCATTTCTATAGGAAATTTTCTCTTAAGTTAATATCTATAGGAAATTTTGTCAAAAATTAATTTCTATTAAAAATTTTGTCAGAATTTTATTTTTGATGTCATAAATTTCATTTATATAGAAAATTTTGTTAAAATTGATTCCTAAATTTTTGGCAAAATTTAATTTCTACAGGAAATTTTTTCAACATTTCATTTCTACAGGAAATTTTGGCAAAACTTTATTTCTAAGGAAATTTTGTCAAGATTTAAATTCTACAGGAAATTTTTTCAACATTTCACATCTACAGGAAATTTTGTCAAAATTTCATTTCTATAGGAAATTTTGTGAACACTTTATTTCCGTAAGAAATTTTTGTAAAAATGTCATTTCTAAAGAAATTTTTTCAAAATTTAATTTCCATGGAAAATTTTATCAAAATATCATTCCTATACGAAATTTTGTCTAAATTTCATTTCTATAGGAAATTCAGCCAAAATTTCATTACTGAATTTCATTACTGTCCAAAATACATTTCTGTAGGAAATTTTGTCGCAATTTCATTTCTATAGGAAAATTAGTCAGAATTTTATTTCTATTGTCATAAATTTCATTTATATAGGAAATTTTGTCAAATTTTGGCAAAAATGGATTTCTGCAGGAAATTTTGTCAAAATTATATTTCTGCAGGAAATTTTGTTTTTTTTTTTTGACAGAAAATTTTTTTAAAATGTAATTTTTTTAAAAAATTTTGTCAAATTTCATTTCTATAAGACTTTTTGTCAACACTTTTTTTCTATAGGAAATTTTGTGAAGATTTCATTTCACCTTTAAAATCTGCAAATTATGGACGAAGTCTCTTGTAATAGACTATAGTGGCACTATGTTAAATGTAGCACACTTTACTTCAAGACTCATCTATTTCAACTCCCTTCAATGAATAGACCCAATTTGAATATAATCCAATAGATGAGAGCATCCCGCTGTGGTATGTGCTATGAATCATATTCTCGATTGGCATCATCGAAGATTTGGAATACTATGTCCAATACGGTCCACTGCATCCTTTGTTTAGTAAGGATATGGCCTACATATTCCATTACAATTACCAGTATAAGAACATTCCAAGCTGCTTTTATTATTTGAGTATGATTTTTGTGGCAAAAGGATCATTCAATATCCAATCAGTGTCTATGTACTCTTCACAATCTATAAGAGGATGGAGCAGGATTTCAAAACTCATCGTAGGTTATGGAAAACATGAAAATTTCTCAACCTTGTACAAATAAAAAAATTGGACATGAATAGTTTTTCAATCGGAAATTGTGATTTCTAACCGGTATAAGGAAATATCCTTGATGCTTCATCCTACTGAGTAAAACACTGAACATGCGATGACATTCTACTCCAACAATTGTTAATATCTTCATTAATTCTGTAGTTCTAGATGTTGTCAAGGATATATGTTGTTGCCTGTCAAACAGACGATGAGATGGACGGAGATGTACCATCTCATTGGCTTTAGTAGCAATTTTATGTTATTACCCCCTTAGTCCCCAGCTCCAACTACAGACACCACGAGACGAGTGTTGATGATGTGTGAGGGTGTGAGATTGCATGTTTCCAAATGCTTTTCTATTTTGGTATTTTGTGGCCCTGTAAAAGGAAACACCATTGTTACATGCTTGAGTGTCGTGAAGCTGTAGTTGGGATGGATATCCTGGTACCTGAAAGTATTCTCAATTTCCCAGCACTGACTTTGGGAGACAATTTGAAATGGGGTAGAGAGATGTTACAGATAAAATCACCCATCAGGCGAAGAAGATTGGATCTCCTCGCAGGAAAGGATCATGACAGTTTGTATAGTTTGATTATTGGGAAATGTAAGAAATGAATAAGTTAGTACGCCGCAACATAAAAGATGAACCAACTATGGTCACGAGAAACTGACAAAAGATTTTAGAAATACTTTGGACTCACGATATGTGAATATCTAATCATCCAAGATAAAAGTTTTTAAAGCAAAACTTTTTATTTTTCATTTTAGCCTGGTACTGAAACGGGCGATTAACGTTCTAATACATTATATCTTAATTTACAATTAATTATTATTCGAGCTATATGGACAAATTAGATTAAGGAACTTGGTTAATAGAACCATTGAAAAGAAAACGCCAGATACAAATCTATACACTCCTAGACTGCACATGTTTCAGTTCTGGCCAATGGACTTTTCCACAGCCTTTAGTATAGATCTGGCAAAACTTTTTATTCTTCTAAACCATATTTTCGTTAAATGTAAGTCCTAACGTAAGAGCAAAGTGAAAAAAAATCTTTCGATACAAGAGTCTTAGAATTTACGTAGTCTGAAGAATTTCTCAAGTAGGCTCATTAATACGTCAAAAAATCCACAAGAGGCACGGAAAACTGGATGCATATGTAATGCAACAAAGTAGAGAGTTAAATTTTTATAACGTCGTGGTGAAATTCTGAGTCGATCTGAGCATGTCCGTCCGTCTGTTGAAATCACGCTAACTTCCGAACGAAACGAGCTATCGACTTGAAACTTGGCACAAATAGTTGTCATTGATGTAGGTCGGATGGTATTGCGAATGAGCCATATCGGTCCACTTTGACGTATAGCCCCCATATAAACGGACCCCCAAATATGGCTTGCAGACCCTCTAAGAGAAGCAAATTTCATCTGATCAGGCTGAAATTTGGTACGTGGTGTTAGTATATGGTCTCTAACAACCATGCAAAAATTGGTCACATCGGTCCATAATTATATAAAGCCCCCATATAAACCGATCCCTCGATTTTGCTTTCGGAGCCTATAGGAGAAGCAAATTTCATCCGATCCAACTGAAATTTGGTACATGCTAAAATTGGTCCACATCGGTGCATAATTATGTATAGCCCCATATAAACCGATCACCAGATTTGACCTCCGGAGCCTCTTAGAAGACCAAAATTCATCTGATTCAGTTGATATTTGGTACGTGGTGTTAATATACGGCCTCAAACACCCATGCAAAAATTGGTCGAAATCGGTCCATAATTATATATAGCCCCCATATAAACCGATCACCAGATTTGACCCCCCCTTGGAGAGGCAAATTCATCCGATTCGTTTAAAATTTGGTACATGATGTTAGTATATGGTATCCAACAACCATGCATGAATTAGTTCATATCAGTCCATAATTATATATAGCCCCATATAAACCGACAGATTTGACCTCCGGTGCCTTTTGGAGAAGCAAAATTCATCCGATCTGGTTAAAATTTGGTACGTGGTGGTAGTATATGATATTTAACAACCATGCCAAAAGTGGTCCATATCAGTTCATAATCATATATAGCCCCCATATAAACCGATCCCGAGATTTGGTTTTGGAGCCTCTTGGAGGAGCAAATTTCATCCGAGTCAATTGAAATTTTGTACATTGTGCTAGTATATGGCCGTTAACAACCATGCCTAACTAGGTCCATATCGGTCTATAGTCATATATAGCCCTCAGATAAATCGATCCCCAATCACACAAAAATTGGTCCATATCAAGTTCATAATTGTATATAGCCCCCATATAAGCGACCCCCATATTTCAATTCTGGCTCCCTACGTACCGTGCAAAAGTCCATATCGATTCGCAATTATTTGTAGACTTACCTATACATACCTTTTTATACCCTCCATCATAGGATACACTTTGTCATTCCGTTTGTAACACATCGAAATATTGCTCTAAGACCCCATAAAGTATATATATTCTAGGTCGTGGTGAAATTCTGAGTCGATCTAAGCATGTCCATCCGTCCGTCCGTCCGTCCGTCTGTTGAAATCACGCAAACTTCCGAACGAAACAAGCTATCGACTTGAAACTTGGCACAAGTAGTTGTAATCGATGTAGGTCGGATGGTATTGAAAATGGGCTATATCGGTCCACTTTTACGTATAGCCCCCATATAAAGGGACCCTAAGATTTGGCTTGTGGAGCCTCTAACAGAAGCATATTTCATCCGATCCGGCTGAAATTTGGTATATGGTGTTGGTATATGGTATCTAACAACCAAGCAAAAATTGGTCCACATCGGTCCATAATTATATATAGCCCCCATATAAACCGATCCCCTGATTTGGCTTGCGGAGCCTAAACGAGAAGCAAATTTCATCCGATCCGGCTGAAATTTGGTACATGGTGTTGGTATATGGTCTCTAACAACCATGCAAAAATTGGTTCACATCGGTCCATAATTATATATAGCGCCCATATAAACCGCTCCCCAGATTTGGCTTGCGGAGCCTCAAAGAGAACCAAATTTCATCCGATCCGCCTGAAATTTGGTACATGATGTTGGCATATGGTCTCTAACAACCATGCAAAAATTGGTCCACATCGGTCCATAATTATATATAGACCCCATATAAACCGATCTCCAGATTTGTCTTGCGAAGCCTCAAAGAGGAGCAAATTGCATCCGATCCGGCTGAAATTTGGTACATGGTATTGGTATATGGTCTCTAACAACCATGCAAAAATTCGTCCACATCGGCTCATAATTATATATAGCCCCCATATAAACCGATCCCCAGATTTGGCTTGAGAAGTCTCCAAGAGAAGCAAATTTCATCCAATCCGGTTGTAATTTGGAACATGGTGTTAGTAGTTAACAACCGTGCCAGAATTGGTCCACATCGGTCCATAACGATATATAGCCCCCATATAAACTGATCCCCCGATTTGGCTTGCGGAGCCCCTAAGAGAAGCAAATTTCATCCGATCCGGCTGAAATTTGGTACTTGGTGTTAGTATATGGTCTCTAATGACCATGCAAAAATTGGTCCACGTCGGTGCATAATTATGTATAGCCCCATATAAACCGATACCAGATTTCACCTCCGGAACCACTTGGACAAGCAAAATTCATCCGATCCGGTTGAAATTTGCAACGTGGTGTTAATATATGGCCGCTAATAACCATGCCAAAATTGGTCCATATCGGTCTATAGTTATATATAGCCGATCCCCACTCACACAAAAATTGGTCCATATCGGTTCATAATCATGCTTGCCACTCGAGCAAAAATAATCTAGCAAAATTTTATTTCTATAGAAAATTTTGGCAAAATTTTATTTCTGTAGAAAATGTTGTCAAAATTTTAATTCTATAGAGAATGTTGTCAAAATTTTAAATCTTTTGTAAAAATTTTATTTCTATAGAAAATATTGTCAAACTATTATTTCTATAGAAAATTTTGTCAAAATCGTATTTCTATAGAAAATTTTGTCGAAATTTTACTTCTATAGAAAATGTTGTCAAAATTTTAATTCTATAGAAATTTTTTTCAAACTTAATTATATACGTATTTAATCGGCCATTTTAAATTTAATATATACCACGTATAGAATTTTGCACTGAGAGCAGAATTAAGATTTTAGAATTCTGTACCAGTGAACTCACTGAGTTCTGCCCGATTCCATGTTTAACTCAATGACAATTTGAAGTAAATTTGGTACACAATGCTAAAATCTTAATTTTACTCTAAGGGCAAAATTTCAAGAAAATCGAAATGAAAACTTGGTCTCCTGTTGTTATATGAGACCAAATCGGGCGCAAAAAAAAAACAAAAAAAAAAAAAATATATATATATATATATATATATATATATATATATATATATATATATATATATATATATATATATATATATATATATATATATATATATATATATATATATATATATATATATATATATATATATATATATATATATATATATATATATATATATATATATATATATATATATATATATATATATATATATATATATATATATATATGGAAGCTAAATCTAAATACGAAACGATTTCAACGAAATTTAGCATACTTGACAATATCATCAATTGCACTCTTTGTGCAAAAAAAATTGAAGAAAATAAAGGCAAAACTTTGGCCTATAGGGCAAATTAAATCCTGGAGAAAGATATATATGGGAGCTATATCTAAATCTGATCCGATTTCAAACAAATTTAGTTCGCATAGCTATAACGTCAATCCTACTTCCTGTGCAAAATTCCACGTCAATCGGCTTTAAACTTTGGCCTTTGTGGTAATTCATGGTGGGGAGTATTTAAGTTTCGTCCCTGCCGAATTTACTTCTGTATATACTTGTTTTAAAAAAATTCTTTGCTGGGATACTTCTTTACCCTTGCGTCCAATATATGTCTTATCTTCAACCTTTCTGTTCGAATACAGGAGTTAACCAGGACATTCGACAACTTGAATGTCTTTACTCACACAACAATTGTTGCAAGAAATGAAAGCTGTCATTTTGGTTTCAAGGTACATTTATTTTCTTATACCATTGCTATGCCAAAAACCGTAAAATGTTGCAATTGCAGCAGGTATGTCCAACAACTAGTGATCAGTATGTCTGTTACTGTAATTACTGAGTTGGGGATTTATGAATTGCTACAGACAAAATCATTTCGAAATCTATACGACCAGAGAAGGGAACAAATTTTTTGCAAATCTATAATTATCCAAGATATTTGAAGTCAATTTGACATGGAGTTGTAATATTTTGCTTTCAAATAAGGAAATTTTAAAAGAGTTTGAGGTTTTGTAAGTTGATACAAGTTTGTTATTTCTTCAGATAAGAGTCATTCGATTAAAGTCGAAATTTTTAAAATGTAAGATTAAAGAAACATGAACACAATTAATCATCCATTAATGATAGGACCCATATATTGCCTGATTTTTCGAAAATACCTCATCAAAACTTTTATATGGCTCACGCAAGTGAATTAACACATGAATATGAATATTAAGAAGAACGTTTCTTTCCATAAAAATAAAATGTCTTCATATTTTTTATCTGATATTTGTTATTAAAGATCATGTCATTACGGCTAAGAGCGATCAATAAGGGAATACGTCACTGGCCGACTTTTTCAAATTTTCAAAAATTGAAAAAACCCGACATTTTCAAATTTTACAAAAGTCCACAGTCAATATATTACAATTTCATGTCCCCATAAAATCCGAATTTTGCAGCATCCCGGAGGATTTTGTATGCAATCAGTAAATTGTTCATTCAGAAATAATGTTATTCGTCACGGAATTCAAACATCATAGTGTGATTTCTTTATATTTTTTCTGTAAAACCACAATTGACTATCGTTAGAGACCTCCAGAATATACATATGAATAAATCTACAGTTCTCGTAGCTTAACGACAAACACAAATGTTAGACTGGCAAGAACCACGCTATTGCTTCTCTTGCATGAAAATTGCCCGTTAACAAATTTTGGTTTCTTCGATGGAATCCATTCCAGTTTGTGAACAAACCAAATGATGCGGTTTACTTGCAAAAGAGGTCAGCTGAAAATATATATATCTTCGAAATCAAGCCGATGATAGTGGAGAAATAGAAATAAAATATCGACAAAATTTTCTGTAGAAATAAAAAGTTGACAAAATGGTCTATAGCAATAAAATTTTAACAACATTTTTTATAGAAATAGAATCTTGAAAAAATTTTCTAAAGAAATAAAATTTTGACAAAATGTTCTAAAGAAAAAAAATTTTGTCAAAATCTACAAAAGAAATAAAATTTCGACGAATTTTTCTAAAAAAATAAAATTTTTACAAAATTTTCTATAGAATTAAAATTTTGAAAAAATTTTCTAAAGAATTAAAATTTTGACAAAATTTTCTAAAGAAATAAAGTTTTTACAAAATTTTCTAAAGAAATACATTTTTGACAAAATTTTCTATAGATATAAAATTTTGACAAAATTTTCTATTTCAATAAAATTTATACAAAATTTTCTATAAAAATAAATGTATACAAAATTTTCTATAAAAAAATCTTCTATAGCATTAAAATTTTGACAAAATTTTCTATAGAAATAAAATTTTAACAAAATTTTCTATAGACATAAAATTTTGACCAAATGATGTACCGAAATAAAATTATGACGAAATTTTCTATAGAAATAGAATTTTGGCAAAATTATCTATAACAAAAAAATTTTGACAAAATTTTCTATAATTTTTTTTTGATAAAAATTATCTATAGCAATAAAATTTTGAAAAAATGTTCCGTAGAAATAGAATTTTGAAAAAATTTTCTGTAGAACTAAAATTTTGACAAAATTTGCTTTACAAACAAAACTTTGACAAAATTTTCTACAGAAATAAAATTTTGATTTTTCTATAAATCTAAAATGTTGACAAAAATTTTCTATAAAAATAAAATGATGACAAAAATTTCTATAGAAATAAAATTTTGTTGTTTTTTTTTTTTTTTTTGATTTCAGTTTAAAATCAAAAGAGCAACAACAATGATTAAAGAACAAAACCAACAATAACAAAACAAAACGAATGGAATAAAATTTTGACAAAATTTTCTATAGAAATAAAATGTTATTTTTGGTTTTAGTCCAGATCGATTTTATCAAAATTTTCCATAGAAATAAGATTTTATCAAAATTTTCCATAGAAAAAAAATTATCAAAATTATCCATAGAAATAAAATTTTCTATAGAAATCAAATTTTGACAAAATTTTCTATAGAATTAAAATTTTAACAAAATGTTCCACAGAAATACAATTTTTACAAAAAAATTCTATAGAAATAAAATTTTTACAATATTTTCTATAGAAACAAAATTTTTAAAAATAATATATAGAAATAAAATCTTGACAAAATTTTCTATGGAAATTAAATTTTGACAAAAATTTCTATAGAAATAAAACTTGACAAAATTTTCTATAGAAATAAAATTTTGATAAAATTTTCTAAAGAAATTTTGATAAATTGTTCTATTGAAATAAAATTTTGACTAAATTTTCTATAAAAATAAAATTTTGACAAAATTTTCTATAGAAATAAAATTTTGACAAAAATTTCTATCGAAGTAAAATTTTAACAAAATTTTCTATGGATATAAAATTTTAACAAAATGATGTATAGAAATAAAATTATGACAAAATTTTCTATAGAAATAAAATTTTGACAAAATTTCTATAGAAATAAAATTTTAACAAAATGTTCTATATACATAAAATCTTAACAAAATGATGTATAGAAATAAAATTAGTACGAAATTTTCTATAGAAATAGAATTTTGGCAATATTACCTATAGCAATAAAATTTGGACAAAATTGTCTATATATATATATATTTTTTTTTTTTTTGATAAAAATTATTAATAGAAATAAAACTTTGAGAAAATTTTCTGTAGAAATAGAATTTTGACAAAATATTCTGTAGAAATAAAATTTTGACAAAATTTTCTGTAGAAATAAAATTTTGACAAAATTTTCTACAGAAATAAAATTTTGATAATATTATCAATAGAAATAAAATGTTTGCAAAATTTTCTATGAATCTAAAATTTTTGCAAAATTTTCTATGAATCTAAAATTTTGACAAAATTTTCTATAGAAATAAAATTTTGACAAAACTTTCTATAGAAATAAAATATTATTTTTGGTTTTAGTCCACATCGATTTTATCAAAATTGTTCATAGAAAAAAAGTTATCAAAATTTTTCTATGGAAGATTCTTTAGAAATAAAATTTTGACAAAATTTTCTATAGAATTAAAATTTTAACAAAATGTTCTAAAGAAATACAATTTAAAAAAAAAAAAAACAATTTATAGAAATACAATTATTATAATTAATTATTCTATAAAAATACATTCTATTCTATAAAAATAAAATTTTGCAAAAAATTTCTATAGGAATAAAATAGAAATTAAATTTTGATAAAATTTTCTAAAGAAATAATACTTTGGCAAAAATTTCTATAGAAATAAAATTTCGACAAAATTTTGTATAGAAATAAAATTTTGACAAAATTTTCTATAGAAATAAAATTTTAACAAAATTTTCTAAAGAAATAAAATTTTGACAAAATGTTCTATAGAAATTTTCTACATTTTCTACATTTTCTAAAGAAATAAAATTTTGACAAAAATTTCTATAGAAATAAAATTTCGACAAAATTTTGTATAGAAATAAAATTTTGACAAAATTTTCTATAGAAATAAAATTTTAACAAAATTTTCTAAAGAAATAAAATTTTGACAAAATGTTCTATAGAAATTTTCTACATTTTCTACATTTTCTAAAGAAATAAAATTTTGACAAAAATTTCTATAGAAATAAAATTTCGACAAAATTTTGTATAGAAATAAAATTTTGACAAAATTTTCTATAGAAATAAAATTTTAACACAATTTTCTAAAGAAATGAAATTTTGACAAAATGTTCTATAGAAATTTTCTAAATTTTCTACATTTTCTAAAGAAATAAAATTTTGACAAAATTTTCTAAAGAACTAAAATTTAGACAATATTTTGTATAGAAAATTTCTATAGAAATTTTTTGACAAAATTTTCTATAAAAATAAAAGTTTGACAAAATTTTCTATAGAAATTAAATTTTGACCAACATTTCTATAGAAATAAAATTTTGACAAAATTTTCTATAGAAATAAAATTTTGACAAAATTTTCTATAGAAATAAAATTTTGACAAAATTTCCTATAGAAATGAAATTTTAGGCAAAATTTTCTATAGAAATAAAATTTTGACAAAATTTTCTATAGAAATAACATTTTAATGAAATTCACTATAGAAATAAAATTTTGACAAAATTTTCTGTAGAAATAAAATTTAAACAACATTTTCTAAAGAAATAAAATGTTGACAAAATTTCCTAAAGAAATAAAATTTTTACAAAATTTTATATACACGCAGAGAAGAAATATGATTGTCACAATCATATTCGAAGAGCAAAATAATATGATAGGAGCTATTTTTGCGGCGACCATGTAACATTTTAACCTGCAACTATGTTGGATCAGTGAACATGCTTCTAAGAAAAATATAATTGTCCTCATCTAAAATGTTATTATATTGATAAAAAGAATTTTGTTTGAATGAAAAGACAATGGTAACGATTTAAAATGTTATGGTATTCATTCAAAATGTTTTTCTTTTAGTTAAAAGAACATGGTCACAACCTAAAATGTTTTGATCTTTATGAAAAAACTTTTTTCATCGTCGAAAAAAGGACGCCACTTGAGAAAAGAAAACACAAAATTAACTTTATTTATTTGTTTTTATTTATTTATAAACAAATTCATTGTTTGTTTGTATTTATAATGTCGTGCAAGCAAACATCACATATTTTTACACACACTATTTTATTTCAATTTCAACAATAAGTAATCATTCCATATTTATATCGTGTGCCCATCAAATGTACAAACGTAGACATCATGTAACTGCAAATAAAAATAAATGATCCATATAGCAAAATGCAGAACAAACAAGTATATACGGCCGTAAGTTCGGCCAGGCCGAAGCTTATGTACCCTCCATCATGGATTGCGTAGAAACTTCTTCTAAACACTGCCATCCAGAATCGAATTACTTAAATTGCGGTAAAGCTTGCCGATGGCAAGGTATCTTAAAACCTCCAAACACCATCTTCTAAATTGTATGTAAGTCCATACGTGCTATATATTAAATCAAAAAAGATCGATCCAATACGTATTTAATTCAGTTTGACAAAGTATACATACAATTTTGACAAAATTTTCTACAGAAATAAAATTTTAACAAAATTTCTATAGAAATAAAATTTTCACAAAATTTTCTATAGAAATAAAAATTTTGACAAAATTTTCTATAGAAAGAAAATTTTGACAAAAATTTCTACAGAAATAAAATTTTAACAAAATTTTTTTTAGAATAAACTTTTGACAAAATTTTCTAGAGAAATAAAATCTTGGTAGATTATTTTTGGCTCGAGTGGCCACCATGATTATGAACCGAATAAAATTTGAACAAAACTTTCTATAGAAATAAAATTTTGACAAAATTTTCTATAGAAATAAAATTTTGGTAGATTATTTTTGGCTCTAGTGGCAACCATGATTACCAATTTTGGTATGGTTGTTAGCGACCATATACTAACACCACGTTCCTAATTTGAACCGGATCGGATGAATTTTGCTCCTCCAAGAGGCTCCGGAGGTCAAATCTGGAGAACGTTTTATATGGGGGCTATATATAATTATGGACCGATATGGACCAATTCTGGCACGGTTGTTAAAGATCATATACTAACACCATGTTCCAAATTACAACCGGATTGGATGAAATTTGCTTCTCTTGGAGACTTCGCAAGCCAAATCTGAGGATCGGTTTATATGGGGGCTATATATAATTATGAACCGATGTGGACCAATTTTTGCATGGTTGTTAGAGTCCTTATACCAATATCATGTACCAAATTTCAGGCGGATCGAATGAAATTTGCTTCTCTTTGAGGCTCCGCAACCCAAATCTGGTGATCGGTTTATATGAACGCTATATATAATTATGGACCGATGTGGACCAATTTTTGAACGGTTGATAGAGACCATATACCAATATCATGTACCAAATTTCAGCCGGATCGGATGCAATTTGCTTCTCTTTGAGGCTTCGCAAGCCAAATCTGGAGATCGGTTTATATGGGGTCTATATATAATTATTAGCCGATGTAAACCAATTTTTGCATGGTTGTTAGAGACCATATACCAACACCATGTACCAAATTTCAGCCGTATCGGATGAAATTTGCTTCTCTTTGAGGCTCCGCAAGCCAAATCTGGGGATCTGTTTATATGGGGGCTATATATAATTATGGACCGATGTGGACCAATTTTTGCACGATTGTTAGAGACCATATACCAACACCATGTACCAAATTTCAGCCGGATCGGATGAAATACGCTTCTCTTAGAGGCTCCACAAGCCAAATCTGGGGATCGGTTTATATGGGGGCTATATATAATTAACGACCGATATGGACCAATTTTTGCATGGTTGTTAGAGACCATATACCAACATCATGTACCAAATTTCAGCCGGATCGGATGAAATTTTCTTCTCTTTTAGGCTCCGCAAGCCAAATCAGGGGATCGGTTTATATGGGGGCTATATATAATTATGGACCGATGTGGACCAATTTTTGCATGGTTGTTAGAGACCATATACCAACACCATGTACCAAATTTCAGCCGGATCGGATGAAATATGCTTCTGTTAGAGGCTCCACAAGCCAAATCTGAGGGTCCCTTTATATGGGGGCTATACGTAAAAGTGGACCGATATGGCCCATTTTCAATACCATCCCACCTACATCGATAACAACTACTTGTGCCAAGTTTCAAGTCGATAGCTTGTTTCGTTCGGAAGTTAGCGTGATTTCAACAGACGGACGGACGGACGGACATGCTTAGATCGACTCCGAATTTCACCACGACCCAGAATATATATACTTTATGGGGTCTTAGAGCAATATTTCGATGTGTTACAAACGGAATAACAAAGTTAATATACCCCCATCCTATGATGGAGGGTATAAAAACAGGTATAATTTTCAATTACACTTTCCTTTTTTGTGTTCACATAAAACCACGTGCCACTTATGAATAAATAAATTAACACAAAACACAGTAAATCCGTATTCTCCGTCCATTCCAAGAAACAATCAACACACGACTGACGCGCAAAATGAAAATCGTGTGTACCTGCTCAATGTTTTTATAAAATTCTTTTCGCTGCAAAAACGTTAAAAAATTAAATGGTCTCGAAAAAAATGTAAATGGTCTTTATGGCCATGTAATGGTTCTAGACATATCTATAGTTAACCTATAAAAATACTTTTTCCCTGTAAAAAAAGTAAAAAAAATTGAATGGTCAGGTACATGATTTTCCCGACCATTTAATGGTCTCAAATTCTATTATTTAAATAATAGAACATGTTTGCGGTATTTGAGAACCATTCAAATGCTTATTGCCACCATACATTTTTCTCCGCTCGAAAACTATTTTTACAAAGACAAAATACATGGTTTTCGCGGCAATTACATGCTCTAGATAAGCATTAAATGGATGCGGCAACCATGTCCAAACATGGTTTTTCTGTGCGTGTAGAAATAAAATTTTGACAAAATTTTCTATATAAATAAAATGTTGGCAAAATTTTCTATAGAAATAAAATTTTGACAAAATTTCCTATAGAAATGAAATTTTAGGCAAAATTTTCTATAGAAATAAAAGTTTGATAAAATTTCCTATAGAAATGAAATTTTAGGCAAAATTTTCTATAGATATAAAAGTTTGATAAAATTTCCTATAGAAATGAAATTTTAGGCAAAATTTTCGATAGAAATAAAAGTTTGATAAAATTTTCGTTAGAAATAACATTTTAATGAAATTCACTATAGAAATAAAATTTTGACAACATTTTCTATAGAAATAAAATGTTGGCAAAATTTTCTATAGAAATAAAATTTTGACAAAATTTTCTATAGAAATAAAATTTTGGCAAAATTTTCTATAGAAATAAAATTTTGACAAAATTTTCTATAGAAATAAAAATTTGACAAATTTTTTTATAGAAATAAAATTTTCACTAAATTTTCTATAGAAATAAAATTTTGAAAAAATTTTCTATAGAAATAAAATTTTGACAAAATTTTCTATAGAAATGAAATTGTAGGAAAATTTTTCTATACAAACAAAATTTTGACAAAATTTTCTATAGAAATAAAATTTTAACAAAATTTTCTATTTTGACAAAATTTTCTATAGAATTAAATTTTGACAAAATTTTCTATAGAAATAAAATTTTGAAAAAATTTCCTATAGAAATAAAATTTTCGATAGAAATAAAATTTTGACAAAATTTTCTATAGCAACAAAATTTTGACAAAATTTTCTGTAGAAGTACAAAAAAATTTTATTTTATTTCAGATGAAGTTTTTCCTCCATGAAAGCACAAACCTAAACCTGCAAAATATCATCGACATCGGATTAAATGGTTGATCACAAAAATGTGTTCACGGACAGACTGACGGATGGACATGGCTAGATCGACTCAGGAGACCTCACTGCACTTTATTGCCCAAGACACCATATATCTACCTCGTATCCCTCTAGTTATTGCAAACATATGCACTTATTTATAATACACTGTTCCACAGAGTGACATAGGTTAAAGTTATGTTAAATAATTTCAACTATTTTTTTTTGTAATAAAACAAATAAATTTTTTTTTGGCTCAATTAATATTGTAATTGACTTTGGTGATTTCGTAGTCAGAATAATTGTCCAAATATCTTTAAATTATTTCCCCTACAAATAACCACATAGTGACATAGAATAAATTGATGTTAGTTTTTCCTTAATATTACAATTTGTTTTGTAAATTCTCTGTAAAGGATAATAAAATTACATTTAGATTTATTTGAGACTAAAAATTAATCCTCAACACATAAAATTTATCAGACAACATAAACATTTAGCATTTTATGTTGTTCAAATACAAATTACATGGCAAGGATGTTTAGCAATTTGTTGGAATTCTCTATCAATATTTGTCATGTGGGTGAAAATCTTTCCTGCCAATGTTTATGTGCCATTAACGAATGGACACACGTCAATCGAATTTGTCCTAAATTTCATGTTTTCATAGCTCATTGATTTGAACATTCATGGATTTCCGTTTATTTTAATACATCCTGGATTTGTTAGTCGTAATTGCTCCAAAACAAATTTTTGCCTGCAATCTCATTCGCATCAACATCATGTGCTAGGTTAGGTTAGGTTATGTGGCAGCCCGATGTATCAGGCTCACTTAGACTATTCAGTCCATTGTGATACCACAGTGGTCATGTGCTATGTCAATGTATTTCGATATTCGATCGAATCCAATTCTATCTAATTACTTTAATAATTTATAATACTGATTGGATGACTGCTTGACTATGGCCATATACCATTTACTTTCCAATCCAATTAATTTCATTAAGTTTGCATTATAATTTTCAATAAAAGGTTTTATGCATTAGAGTATTAAATTAACTTAGACAAACGTACAGTGAGGGAGAGTATGAAGGAAAGAGAGCAAAAAATTAAATATTCCTAAGACTAATAAATGAATACAAAACTCAGTGTAGAACATGCATGAATGCTGCGTGTATGGGTGATTTTTTTCACATTGTCCTTGATAAAGAAAAGACAGCGGACAATGTTCACAATCTGTAAAGAAAGACAGTCTCTGGATAAACTATTAGAACATAACGTAAATGTTCATAATTCAAATTTAATAACTAGCCGAATAAAAACAAGTATATAAAGCCAAATACCCACCATAAAATGCTTATAATAATTTTCCTTGAAAACATTTACGCAATATTAATGACAAATATCTTCAAAAGAAAGAAATTTTCCTTAAAATAAGTTTATAAACTTCGATTCAAAAATTTTTTTAATAAGTTTAAGACACGAAACTTTGAAATTCGCGTCTCTTTGACAAAATGGCATGTCTTTGAGGTAATGATAATTTTCCTTAAAATAAGGAAAAACATTTTTGATTTAAAGAAATAATTTTTAAATTAACAGAGATAAAGAATTTTTTGATAAAAGAAACAAATAAGGAAAGTCTAAAGTCGGGCGGGGCCGACTATATTATACCCTGCACCACTTTGTAGATCTAAATTTTCGATACCATATCACATCCGTCAAATGTGTTGGGGGCTATATATAAAGGTTTGTCCCTAATACATACATTTAAATATCACTCGATCTGGACAGAATTTGATAGACTTCTGCAAAGTCTACAGACTAAAAATTTAAGTCGGCTAATGCACTAGGGTGGACCACAATGTTAGTAAGAAAATATGGGAAACATTTAAATCTGAAGCAATTTTAAGGAAATTTCGCAAAAGTTTATTTATGATTTATCGCTCGATATATATGTATTAGAAGTTTAGGAAAATTAGAGTCATTTTTACACCTTTTCGACTAAGCAGTGGCGATTTTACAATTTTGGCCATTTTTGTCGAAATCAGAAAAACATATATATGGGAGCTATATCTAAATCTGAACCGATTTCAACCAAATTTGGCACGCATAGCTGCAATGCTAATTCTACTCCCTGTGCAAAATTTCAACTAAATCGGAGTTAAAAATTGGCCTCTGTGGTCATATGAGTGTAAATCGGGCGAAAGTTATATATGGAAGATAAATCTAAATCTGAACCGATTTCAACCTAATTTGGCACGCATAGCTACAACGCTAATTCTACTCCCTGTGCAAAATTTCAACTAAATCGTAGCAAAAAATTGGCCAATGTGGTGATATGAGTGTAAATCGGGCGAACGATATATATGGGAGCTATATCTAAATCTGAACCGATTTCAATAAAATTTGGAACACTTGACTACACTACTAATTGTACACCTAGAGCAAAATTTCAACCAAATTGGGGTAAAACTGTGGCTTCTGGGGCCGTATTATCGGGCGAAAGATATATATGCACTGAAAAAAAAGCATACTCGGTTCCAAAGATTTTGTCTTTACTTCAAAAAGTTTGGTATTGATTCCGAGCCAAAGAAGCAGAGAATACAAGTAAGGATACTTTTAAGACACAATTCTCTTTTAAATTTAGGTTTTGTGTACTTGCTTCTAGGAAACAAATTTTAATTTGTCGCTTTCTCAGCTTTTTTTCTTCATATGCTATCAAAGTCCTTTAAAAACGAGTTAACGGCAACTTTATTTTCCAAATTAGGACTCGACTTCCAGTAGAAATTATGCTATGTTTGAAGTAAAAAACTTCTTTAAAATAAAGTTTTGAAAAACATGTCCTATATTTGAACGATTTTTTGCTTTGTAGTCAAGATGTAAAAAGACAACAAATTTAAAGACAATTTCATTAAATTTAAAGAATTTTTCTGAATTATTAAAGCCAAGTTGACCTTAGCCTATAAATTTTTTCTTTCATGTTAAGATACCCATTTTTAAGTCAAATCACTTAATTATAAGGACAATATGACTTCATTGAAAAGTTTATCGACTTTTGGACAAGGAAAATAACTTTATTTTAGAGAAATGCGTCTTCTATGCTAAGCAAGATTTGTATTCGTATTTTAAAGACATGAAATCATTGACCTCACGACAATATTTTTTTCAGTGTGGGAGCTATATCTAAATCTGAACCGATTTCTTCCAAAATCTATAGGGTTCAATTCTGAGCCAAAGCACATACTTGTGCCAAATTTGAAGTCGATTGGACGCCTGCGGCCTAGACTTTGTTTACAAAATCCTGTTCACGGACAGACGGACATGGCTATATCGACTCAGGAGCCCACCATGAGAATTTTTGCCAAAGACACCATGTGTCAATCTCGTCCCCTTCTGGGTGTTGCAAACATATGCACTAACTTATAATACCCTGTTCCAAAGTGTGGCGCAGGGTATAATAAAATTTGGGTAATTATTTTTGGCACGAGTGACAACCATGATTTATATATTTATTTAGTGGCAATTTATTTTATTTAATGGCAATTGATTAATTTAATTAATTTATTTCATTTAGTGGCAACGATGATATTTTATTTTTATTTTACTTCGAAATATTGTTCTAAGACATCGAAATATTGTTCTAAGACCCCATAAAATATATATATTCTGGATCGTGGTGAAATTCCGAGTCGATCTGAGCATGTCCGTCCGTCCGTCTGTTGAAATCACGCTAACTTCCGAACGAAACAAGCTATCGACTTGAAACTTGGCACACGTAGTTGTTATTGCTGTAGGTCGGATGGTATTGCAAATGGGCCATATCGGTCCACTTTTACGTATAGCCCCCATATAAACGGACCCCCAAATTTGGATTGCGATTGCTCTAAGAGAAGCAAATTTCATCTGATCCGGCTGAAATTTGGTACATGGTATAAGTATATGGTCTCTAACAACCATGCAAAAATTGGTCCATATCGGTCCATAATTACATATAGCCCCCATATACACCGATCCCCCGATTTGGCTTGCGGAGCCTCTAAGAGAAACAAATTTCCTCCGATCCGGCTGAAATTTGGTACATGATGTTAGTATATGGTCTCTAACAACCATGCAAAAATTGGTCCACATCGGTTCATAAATATATATAGCCCCCATATAAACCGATCCCCCGATTTGGCTTGCGGACCCCCTAAGAGAAGCAAATTTCATCCGATCCGGCTGAAATTTGGTACATGGTGTTGGTATATGTTCTCTAATGACCATGGACAAATTTGGTCCACATCGGCCCATAATTATATATAGCCCCCATTCAAACCGATCCCCAGATTTTACCTCTGGAGCCTCTTAAAGGAGCAAAAGTCATCCGATCCGATTGAAATTTGGAACGTGGTGTTAGATTGTGGTCTCCAACAAACACGCAAGAATTGGTCCATATCGGTCCATAATTATATATAGCCCCATATAAACCGTTCCCCAGATTTGATCTCCAGAGCCTCTTAGAGGAGCAAAATTCATCCGATCCGGTTGAAATTTGCAACGTGGTGTTAGTATAAGGCCGCTAATAACCATGCCAAAATTGGTCCATATCGGTCTATAGTTATATATAGACGATCCCCAAACACAAAAAATTGGTCCTTATCGGTTCATAATCATGGTTGCCACTCGAGCCAAAAATAATCGACCAAAATTTTATTTTTATAGAAAACATTGTCAAAATTTTACTTCTATAGAAAATTTTGTCAAAATTTTATTTCTATAGAAAATTTTGACAAAATTTTATTTCTATAGAAAATTTTGTCAGAATTTTATTTCTATAGAAAATTTTATCCAAATTTTATTTCTATAGAAATTTTTTTCCAAATTTTACTTCTATAGAAAATGTTGTCAAAATTTTATTTCTATAGAAACTATAAACTTAATTATATACACGCAAAGAAAAAAAAACGTTTGGAAAACGTGTACCGAAAACGTTTTTCTTTTGTTAGAGTTTTTTGAATTGCTTCGAAAAGTATACACATTTATCACCAAAAAAATTCGTTTGTTACCAAATTTTTATTTTTTTAATAAAAAATGTTATTTTTGAACCATCAACACAGTCCATTTCGTTTATATCAAACACTGTTCTTTTCTGACTTTAGGTTTTTAATAAGACACATTTTACAGTTCATAGTAAAAGTTTATTTATTTATTTATTTATTTATTTATTTATTAAACTTATAGTAAATATAAGAATAATAGAGAAAAATCTAGCATTAGCTTCTTAGGCTATCAGCTAGTAAAAATTTAATATAGTAGAATGTAATGTTGAACATTTTTTCCGAATCTTCCGACCATATCTGGAATATATGTAAAAAAAAACAAAACTTTGGTCGAAGCAGGGATCGAACCCACGACCCTTGGCATGCAAGTCGGACGTAGCAACCACTGTTCCACGGTGCCCAACTAAATGTATTTTTCTGTTAAATAAACTTTGTTTAATCGGCTCGTGGGCGCCGCAAGCTATGCTATATAAATATAACTTATATGGGTAATTGTCTATTGATGACAATAACGGCTACATAGCTCAAAATTTATGAAATCGTATAATTTCTTCTACATTGTTTGTATTACAGAAAAAAGTGCTAAGAACTAAAAAACTTCGTGGAAGTGAGAAAGATGTGAGGGAAAATGCAATTAGCCACAATTTTTTTTTTTTTAGTTAGTCTTTATGAAATTGTTTTTACATCCTGGAAAAGAATAAATGTTTATCACAAAAAGTATATACTTTTCTTCCAAATACACTTCCTTTCAACGAAAAGCAAATGAGAAACGAAATTTGTTTGTCTAAAATTTCGTTTGGGAGGAAAGAATTATTTTTTTGCGTGTACGTACTTAATCGGCCTTTTTTAGTTTAATATATGCCACGTATGGACTATGTGGCATATAATACGGTGTTAGGAAGTCAGAAATCGATATTTCGATGTGTTACAAACGGAATGACAAACTTATTATACCTCCGTCACCATTCTATGGTGGTGGGTATAAAAATCGAATTAGAAGAACTTCCTGAGTAGTTAAAAGAAAGTGAAATAAAAATAAAATATCATCGTCATGTTTACAATAATTTTTTACAATTTCAGGAATCATTTCTTGTTTTAATAATTGGTAGAAAAAAAGCTTTTGATTAAAATTTTATTTTATTATTTTTTTTTTTTTTGAGAGGGCGGTTTTTGTTTGGAAAACGCTCCGCTACGGTTTTTAAAAATACCTCTAACGCTCCGCTCCGAATCCCTATAATATCCTTATTTATCACCTAAACCCGCAAAATGCCATATAAATTGGTGTAGATTTAGATACGACCCCACATATATGTGTATCGTCCCATTTTCGTAAATTTGGCCGATCCTACGTGAACGTGAAAAATAAATCGCCTCTTATCTAAAATATTTATTATTTTTTGTAGATTAAGTACTTATCAAACTAATTTCACAAATCTAATTTAATTCTCCATTTTCTACTTTATTTCAGGTATGTGATTTAATTGAAATTCTCTCTAGATTATAGAACAAGGTAACTATGGAAAACTATCTGGCCCATTATGGTTTGTTCATATATTTTATGTTGCTACCGTATTTGACTATCGCAATAGCCTGTCGTTGTTCATTGGAGCGAAGATATGCACACCCATGCATACACCCACACAACTACGCAGTGAACAGATACACTGAAAGAGCATTCCCTTAATCCTTTCCAACCAAATGGTAAAACTATGAACAAAAGATTTTCATATTCATTCGGAAACATTCGCATGTGCGATTGTAATGAAATGTTGGAACATTATTTCTTCGCAACCAGTTTGTCGTTGAGATGTACGGGGATGCCCTTATAAACTGGTGGAAAATCTCAATAAAATGGGGTTTCCTTTGTTGCTGCCTTAGTTTTTTTCCTCCGTATTTCATTTTTTTTCTTGCCATCCATATTAATGTACATAACTACTTTAGTTGGCTTTTGCCTTAACAGGAAATTAAAAAAGTCATTTCCCCTTAGCGGTAAAGGAACTTTAAACGCTTTCAGCAGTCTTTTGTTATAATAAGCATTTATCAAGTTATCCCTGGAGTTGGCTGCAAGAGGAAATAGAAGGGATACGCTACGATTTGGTTAAAAGTAAAGGAAATTCTAAGGGAGTGAAAAAAATTGGAGCATCCAAATCCCTGTCAATTGCCGTGATTTTGAAGAGAAACAAAAACAATTTTCTTTCCATTCACAGGATATGGGAAAAAGGGAAGATAATTTGCTGTATACCATGGTAGAAGCTTTTGTAATTAAAATTCTCATAATAAGACTTAATATGGGATTTCATATGGATAAGTCTAAAAAAAAAGTGTAACAAAAAGAAATTTATAATTCAAATATGCAGAAAATTTTCTTTATAAATTTGTAATAAAATGGAACTTTGTTTGATAAAATATCTCATTAGAACAAAATAAAAATGCTATGGGCTATTTAAAACAAGTATATATGGCCATAAGTTTGGCCAGACCGAATCTTATGAACCCTTCATGGATTTTGTAGAAAGTTCTACTAAAGAATGTCTTCCACAACTGAATTACTTGGATCGTGATAACGCCCATATGTAGTCAATATGGAGGCAGATTAAATGGTTGTAAAAGCCAACTACTTTTTTTATCGCTTTATATAGAGGATTTCATAAATAATTATGAACCTACACGGAAGAAAAAGACTGTTTTTCATATGTTTGGGTGTAAAAATTATATGTTGGAACTCAATTTTTTTAACACAATATTTTTAAGTGCAAGCATATAATGTTCATAAACTAGCATAACATGTTTGGGACATATATGTTAATATGTTAGAACATATTATGTTTGGGATATAAATATAATATAATATGCTTAGATGCAAACATATATTAATTTGGAAATAGCCTACAAACATATATGTGTTTAAAAAGACAGACCTAGAGAGTATGATGCAAGTAAAATAATGAAAGTAACCAATTGGGGCCTTAAAAATATATCTACACAAAGAAAATTTCATTAACATTTTCTACTACCAGTGCATGCCCTAAGGTGAAACATAATATATTTGAACAATACAAACAATATTTTGTTTGGTCCAATCCTGAAAATATATATATGCTTGAAGCAAAATGTGTTTGGGGTATATGTTACAGAAGCGATTTTTTTTTTGAGGGTGTATGTGAACCCAATTTTGCATGATAACTAGAGGGCAGATAAACTGGATCGTATGCAATTTTCTCATCCAAGAGGGTCCGCGAGCCAAATTTGGGGATCGATTTATATGGGAGCTATATATCAACATAAACCGATTTGGACCAATATTTGCACGTTTTGTAGAGGCCAAACACTAGCTTCGGTTGCCATAGTTGCTAGAATTCTACCAAAAATGGTAGATTTTTTTAATGTCTGGTAGATTGGTCAAATTATTGATGTTTTTGGATGATTTTTTTTTTATAGAAACAAAATTTTGACAAAATTATCTATAGAAATAAAATTTTGACAAAACTTTCTATAGAAATAAACTTTTGACACAATATTCTATTGAAATAAAATTTTGAGAAAATTTTTCTAGACAAAAAATAAGAAATAAAATTTTGACAAAATTTTCTATAGAAATAAAATTTTCAGAAAATTTTCTATAGAAATAAAATTTTCAGAAAATTTTCTATAGAAATAAAATTTTCAGAAAATTTTCTACAGAAATAAAATTTTGACAAAATTTTCTATAAAAATACAATTTTCTATAGAAATAAAATTTTCAGAAAATTTTCTACAGAAATAAAATTTTAACAAAATTTTCTATAAAAATACAATTTTGACAAAATTTTCTACATAAATAAAATTTTTAAAAAATATTTATGTATAAATAAAATCTTGAGAAAAATTTATATAGAAATAAAATCTTGACAAAATTTTTTATGGAAACTAAATTTTGACAAAAATTTCTAGAGAAATAAAACTTGACAAAATTTTCCATATAAATAAAATTTTGATAAAATTTTCTATTGAAACAAAATTTTCACAAAATTTTCTATAGAAATAACATTTTTCCAAAATTTTCTATAGGAATAAAATTTTGATACAATTTTCTATTGAAATAAAATTTTGTTAAAATTTTCTATTGAAATAAAATTTTTACAAAATTTTCTATAGAAATAAAATTTTGATAAAACTTTCTATTGAAATACAATTTTGACAAAATTTTCTATTGAAATAAAATTTTGACAAAATATTCTATAGAAATAAAATTTTAACAAAATTGTCTATAGAAAATAAATTTTGAGAATATTTTCTACAGAAATAAAATTTTGACAAAATTTTCTTCAGAAATAAAATTTTGACAAAATTTTCTACAAAAATAAAATTTTGACAAAATTTTCTATAGAAACAAAATTTTGAAAAAAATTTATGTAGAAATAAAATCTTGACAAAAATTTATATAGAAATAAAGTCTTGACAAAATTTTCTATGGAAATTTAATTTTGACAAAAATTTCTATAGAAACAAAATTTTCTATTGAAATAAAATTTTGACAAAATTTTCTATAGAAATAAATTTTTGACAACATTTTCCATAGAAATTAAACTTGTCAAAATTTTCAAAAAAAAAAATTGTTGTTGTTTTATAGTTGACCTTTAAACTGTTAATTATATTTGTTTAGTTTGGCTTGAGATCATGTAAATAAAAACAGATGTTGTTGTTTTATTGAGTTGTAATTTTTATTTGAAAATATCCAATATTTCGAGACATCTCCGATGCTCGTCTTCAGGGAAATTACTTTAAACAAAAAGAAAAAAACATTTAACACATTAATTAACAAAATATATATCAATACTTGAAAAACACGGATAATTACATTTAAATTGAAAAACAGTGAACTTGTTCAGAAGAGAGAATATTTACAACTAAAAGCTAATTCGTCTTTCTATTATTTTGTACAATATTTCTATAAATATGTGCACAATGATCCGTATCAGTCTTAAAATTCATCCGTCTTTTTGCAGGTACATTTATAATATGTAGCATCTCCAGTGTAAATTTAGGAGATTTAATTTAAATTTAGGAGTTTTACACTGGAGATGCTACATATTATAAATGTACCTGCAGAAAGACGGATGAATTTTAAGAATGATACGGACCATTGTGTACATATTTATAGAAATATTGTACAAAAATATAGAAAGACAATTTTCAATTTAAATGTAATTATGCGTGTTTTTCAAGTATTGATATATATTTTGTTAATTAATGTGTTAAATTTTTTTTTCTTTTCGTTTAAAGTAATTTCCCTGAAGACGAGCATCGGAGATGTCTCGAAATATCGGATATTTTCAAATAAAAATTACAACTCAATAATATAACAATATCTGTTTTTGTTTACATGACCTCAAGCCAAACTAAACAAATATAATTAAAAAAAAATTCTATAAAAATTAAATTTTGACAAAATTTTCTATAGAAATAAAATCTCTACAAAATTTTTTATAGAAATAACACTTTGACAAAATTTTCTATAGAAAAACATTTTGAAAAAATTTTCAATAGAAATAATATTTTAAGAAAATTTTCTATAGAAATAAAATTTTGACAAAAGGTTCTATAGAAATAAAATTTTGACAAAATTTTCTATAGAAATAAAATTTTCACAAAATGTTCTATAGAAATAAAATTTTCTATAGAAATAACATTTTGAAAAATTTTCCATAGAAAAAAATTTGACAAAATTTTCTATAAATATCAAATTTTGGCAAAATTTTCAATAGAAATCAAATTTTGACAAAATTTTCTATAGAAATAAAATTTTGATAAAATCTTCTATAGAAATAAAATTTTGACAAAATTTTCTATAGAAATAAAATTTTGATAAAATTTTCTATAGAAATAAAATTTTGATAAAATTTTCTATAGAAATAAAATTTTGACAAAATTTTCAATAGAAATAAAATTTTGATAAAATTTTCTATTGAAATAAAAATTTTACAAAATATTGAAATAAAATTTTAACAAGATTTTCTACAGAAACAAAAATTTTGAGAAAATTTTCTACAGAAATAAATTTTTGAAAAAATTGTCTATAGAAATAAAATTTTGAGAAAATTTTTCTAGATATAAAATTTTGACAAAATTTTCTACTGAAATAAAATTTTGACAAAATTTTCTACAGAAATAAAATTTCGACAAAATTTTCTACCGAAAAAAAAAACTTTTGACAAAATTTTCTGCAGAAATAAAATTTCGACAAAATTTTTGATAGAAATAAAATTTTGACAAAATTTTCTATACAAATAAAAGTTTGACAAAATTTACTAAAGAAATAAAATTTTGATAATATTTTCTATAGAAACAAAATTTTGAAGAAAAAAAATATATAGAAATAAAATCTTGACAACATTTGCTATGGAAATTAAATTTTTTCTATGGAAATTAACTTAAAATTCCTATAGAAATAAAACTTGACAAAATTGTTTATAAAAATAAAATTTTCTATTTTGTGACAAAATTTTCTATAGAAATAAAATTTTGATAAAATTTTCCATTGAAATAAAATTTTGACAAAATTTTCTATAGAAATAAAATCTTGATAAAATTTTCTATTGAAATAAAATTTTGACAAAATTTTCTATTGAAATAAAATTTTGAGAAAATTTCCTACAGAAATAAAATTTTGAAAAAATTTTCTATAGAAATAACATTTTGTTTTGTTATTGTTGGTTTTGTTCTTAAATCATTGTTGTTGTTTTTTTGATTTCAGCTTAAAACCATACGTTGACTAAACTACAAGTGTAGTTTAACCAACAGAGGAAAAGAATGTTTGTCAAATTTATTTGGGCAAAGCCCTATAGACTGCAAGATGGCTGGATGGACGCACGTTTCGGAATTACCACATTCTTCATCAACAGCCTCTACTTGCAACCAATTATCAGAATAAATTCAGGCAGTTCATTAAACCCAACAATGAACCACACTTGAACCTTCCGAAAAAAGGTTTTAAATGATAGCCGGCTTATGCCGAAATAATTTGTACAAACATATCTCTTTTCCGTTTTGATAAAATTTTCTACAGAAATAAAATTTGGACAAAATGTTCTATAGAAATAAAATTTTGACAAAATTTTCTACAGAAAGAGAAGTTCACCAATGTGGTATCACAATGGACTGAATATTCTAAGTGATCCTGAAACATCGGGCTGCCACCTAACCTAATCTTTCTACAGAAATAAAATTTGGAAAAATTTGCTATAGAAAAAAAATATGAGAAATTTTTCAACAGAAATAAAATTTTGACAAAATTTGCTATAGATGCTAAGTTTTTGCAAAATTTTCTATAGAAATAAAATTTTGGCAAAATTTTCTATAGGAATAAAATTTTGGCAAAATTTCCTATAGAAATTAAATTTTGACAAAATTTTCTCTAGAAATAAAATTTTAGCAAAATTTTCTATAGAAATAAAATTTTAACAAAAGTTTCTATAGAAATAAAAGACAAAATTTTCTACAGAAATAAAATTTTGACAAAATTTTCTATAGAAATAAAATTTTAACAAAAGTTTCTATAGAAATAAAATGTTGACAAAATTTTCTAAAGAAATAAAATTTTGATAAAATTTTCTATTGAAATAAAAATTTTACAAAATATTGAAATAAAATTTTAACAAGATTTTCTACAGAAACAAAAATTTTGAGAAAATTTTCTACAGAAATAAATTTTTGAAAAAATTGTCTATAGAAATAAAATTTTGAGAAAATTTTTCTAGATATAAAATTTTGACAAAATTTTCTACTGAAATAAAATTTTGACAAAATTTTCTACAGAAATAAAATTTCGACAAAATTTTCTACCGAAAAAAAAAACTTTTGACAAAATTTTCTGCAGAAATAAAATTTCGACAAAATTTTTGATAGAAATAAAATTTTGACAAAATTTTCTATACAAATAAAAGTTTGACAAAATTTACTAAAGAAATAAAATTTTGATAATATTTTCTATAGAAACAAAATTTTGAAGAAAAAAAATATATAGAAATAAAATCTTGACAACATTTGCTATGGAAATTAAATTTTTTCTATGGAAATTAACTTAAAATTCCTATAGAAATAAAACTTGACAAAATTGTTTATAAAAATAAAATTTTCTATTTTGTGACAAAATTTTCTATAGAAATAAAATTTTGATAAAATTTTCCATTGAAATAAAATTTTGACAAAATTTTCTATAGAAATAAAATCTTGATAAAATTTTCTATTGAAATAAAATTTTGACAAAATTTTCTATTGAAATAAAATTTTGAGAAAATTTCCTACAGAAATAAAATTTTGAAAAAATTTTCTATAGAAATAACATTTTGTTTTGTTATTGTTGGTTTTGTTCTTAAATCATTGTTGTTGTTTTTTTGATTTCAGCTTAAAACCATACGTTGACTAAACTACAAGTGTAGTTTAACCAACAGAGGAAAAGAATGTTTGTCAAATTTATTTGGGCAAAGCCCTATAGACTGCAAGATGGCTGGATGGACGCACGTTTCGGAATTACCACATTCTTCATCAACAGCCTCTACTTGCAACCAATTATCAGAATAAATTCAGGCAGTTCATTAAACCCAACAATGAACCACACTTGAACCTTCCGAAAAAAGGTTTTAAATGATAGCCGGCTTATGCCGAAATAATTTGTACAAACATATCTCTTTTCCGTTTTGATAAAATTTTCTACAGAAATAAAATTTGGACAAAATGTTCTATAGAAATAAAATTTTGACAAAATTTTCTACAGAAAGAGAAGTTCACCAATGTGGTATCACAATGGACTGAATATTCTAAGTGATCCTGAAACATCGGGCTGCCACCTAACCTAATCTTTCTACAGAAATAAAATTTGGAAAAATTTGGTATAGAAAAAAAATATGAGAAATTTTTCAACAGAAATAAAATTTTGACAAAATTTGCTATAGATGCTAAGTTTTTGCAAAATTTTCTATAGAAATAAAATTTTGGCAAAATTTTCTATAGGAATAAAATTTTGGCAAAATTTCCTATAGAAATTAAATTTTGACAAAATTTTCTCTAGAAATAAAATTTTAGCAAAATTTTCTATAGAAATAAAATTTTAACAAAAGTTTCTATAGAAATAAAAGACAAAATTTTCTACAGAAATAAAATTTTGACAAAATTTTCTATAGAAATAAAATTTTAACAAAAGTTTCTATAGAAATAAAATGTTGACAAAATTTTCTAAAGAAATAAAATTTTGACAAAAATCTCTATAGAATTAAAAAAAAAATTATGGATATAACATTTTCACATCATTTTGTTTACGACAAAAATGTTCCATGTTCTCCGTCCAAAAATAATATTATACAACATCTCTGGTAGTATATGAAATTCCTTCATGCTGTATGGTTTAATAAGCCTACATATCCTCTTCGTGAAGTCATATTCTTCTGGAGCTGAATAATTCATCCCATTAAAAATTCATTTCACAAAATAGGTTATTCAACTTTACAATATCCCTTGTCGTTATACGTTAACGCTTCTAGTAACGAATCCTTTGGATTGGTGCATTATTCCCAAAGTGCTTTATAATAACTGTGAAGAAAATGGATTTTGACACCCACAATGGTCGTATAAATGTTGTACAGACTTTGCGGCAACATTTTGCAGACATCATTGGATTACTATATGCTCACTACTTTTTTTTTATTTTATTATGAAGAAGGTCATTGTTCGTGAATAGTTTGTGTATACAAGAGGGGATAGAACATTGCATTGTTTGTATAGCCTTTGGAGTTTGTATATCTACAATGCAGTATTTGTGGTCGATGAGTGAGGAGCGGTGAAACAGTTCGGTTATTGTTACAGCATGAGATTTAATGTTGAACTATTTCTTATGATTTGATGATAAACCGATGGTAATCATCGCTTCATCATCAAATATATAATGCTTCAGATATTGGTCTAACTCTCAAGCATATATATTTACCGATTTTCACTAATACCCAGCAAAAAATTTGGAAGTTATTCTAAATGTACAACTTTAAAAGCACTTCCAAATATGTCTTTTCATATGTAGATTTTTTAATATATTGTTTCAAACCCACAACTGACCACCTATCTTAGCGAGATCTAGTCCATATCCAAATCAAAAATTGTAAAAATTGTAAAAATACCTCAAATTTACCAATACCTCTAATACATATGTAACGCCCGATAAATCATAAATGCACTTTTGCGCATTTAAAGCTTTCGTCTCAGGGTGTTAGCCGATTTCATTTGTAGAGAAGGTGTGGAAGTGTAAAAGATTTCGTTCGAATCATTTCAATTTAAATATCACAATTTACCAAAAATTTTGGTCTATACAGTGGTGAAGGGCAGTGTAGCCACAGCGAAAAAAAATTTTGGACTTAAAATTTTCCCCAATTGGACCAAACTTCGCACCAGCGAACCATTTTTCAAAATTCAAGAAAAACAATTTAAAAGATAATTTTTGGTTGTATAAATACTTAGTACGTGATATTAATAGCCAACCTCAGAAAAAAATTATGCAAATCGGTCACTAATAAAAACTCCTTGGACCGATCATTCGATCAGCATTTGTCGTCTCTGGTTATCCCAAAAATTTTATAATATTCATATTTATCACTAGCAGTCACATATACATGCATTCATACCGATCCATAAAAATCGTTCCCAAATTTGATTTTTTGGCCATCCTGGATATTCTTTTGGACACGATTTTTTCCCTACGTGACGAGAGTATTCACTTTATTACACCAATATAAAAATTAGTTCATATCGATCAATAAGTAAATGTTGCCACTACACGAACCGATCTATAACTAAAATGGTTTATATAGGTCTATAATTTATGTAAACACAATGCAATTAATTCGAATACAGCAATTTATTTCTGCCGAAAATTTTGTCAAAATTTTATTTCCATAGAAAATAAAATTTCTATAGAAAATTTTGCAAAATTTTACTTCTATAGAAATTTTTGTCAAAATTTTATTCCTATAGCAAAATTTTGTCAAAATTTTATTCCTACAAAAAAAATTGTGTACATTTTTTTTCAGTAGAACATTTTTGCAAAATTTTACTTGTACAGAAAATTGTATTTCTATAGAATTTTTTTCAAAATTTTAAATTTGGTAAATTTTATTTCTATAGACAACTTTTGCAAAATTATATTTTTACAGAAAATTTGTGCAAAATTTTATTTCTATAGAAAATTTTTGTAAAATTTTATTTCTATTGAAAATTTTGTAAAATTTTATTTCTATAAAAAATTTTTTCAAAATGTTATTTCAGTAGAAAATTTTTGCAAAATTTTATTTCGATAGAAAATTTTTGCAAAATTTTATTTCTATGGAAATTTTATTTCTACAGAAAATTTTGTCAAAATTTTATTTCTATTGATAATTTTTGATAAATTTTATTTCCACACAAAATTATATTTCTATAGAAAATGTTTGCAAAATTATACTTCTATAGAAAATGTCGTCTAAATCTTATAGAAAAATTGGTAAATATGACCAGTTTGGTTCAAATGGACCAAAATTGTATGAACTAATTCCTGCATGGTTGTTGGATACCATATACTAACATCACGTACCAAATTTCAACCGAATCGGATGAATTTTGCTCTTCCAAGGGCTCCGGAGATCAAATCTGGGGATCGGTTTATATGGGGGCTATATATAATTATGGACCGATTTCGACCAATTTTGGCATGGCAGTTTGAGGCCATATATTAACACCACGTACCAAATTTCAACTGAATCAGATGAATTTTGGTCTTCCAAGAGGCTCCGGATGTCAAATCTGGTGATCGGTTTATATGGGGGCTATATATAATTATGGACCGATGTGGACCAATTTTTTTATATATCTATATATATATATATATATATATATATATATATATATATATATATATATATATATATATATATATATATATATATATATATATATATATATATATATATATATATATATATATATATATATATATATATATATATATATATATATATATATATATATATATATATATATATATATATATATATATATATATAGGGTGATTTGTTAAGAGCTTGATAACGTTTTTTTTTTTTAAAAAAACGCATAAAATTTGCATAATCTCATCGGTTCTTTATTTGAAACGTTAGATTGGTCCATGACATTTACTTTTTGAAGATAATTTCATTTAAATGTTGACCGCGGCTGCGTCTTAGGTGGTCCATTCGGAAAGTCCAATTTTGGGCAACTTTTTCGAGCATTTCGGCCGGAATAGCCCGAATTTCTTCGGAAATGTTGTCTTCCAAAGCTGGAATAGTTGCTGGCTTATTTCTGTAGACTTTAGACTTGACGTAGCCCCACAAAAAATAGTCTAAAGGCGTCAAATCGCATGATCTTGGTGGCCAACTTACCGGTCCATTTCTTGAGATGAATTGTTCTCCGAAGTTTTCCCTCAAAATGGCCATAGAATCGCGAGCTGTGTGGCATGTAGCGCCATCTTGTTGAAACCACATGTCAACCAAGTTCAGTTCTTCCATTTTTGGCAACAAAAAGTTTGTTAGCATCGAACGATAGCGATCGCCATTCACCGTAACGTTGCGTCCAACAGCATCTTTGAAAAAATACGGTCCAATGATTCCACCAGCGTACAAACCACACCAAACAGTGCATTTTTCGGGATGCATGGGCAGTTCTTGAACGGCTTCTGGTTGCTCTTCACTCCAAATGCGGCAATTTTGCTTATTTACGTAGCCATTCAACCAGAAATGAGCCTCATCGCTGAACAAAATTTGTCGATAAAAAAGCGGATTTTCTGCCAACTTTTCTAGGGCCCATTCACTGAAAATTCGACGTTGTGGCTCGTTAGTAAGTCTATTCATGATGAAATGTCAAAGCATACTGAGCATCTTTCTCTTTGACACCATGTCTGAAATCCCACGTGATCTGTCAAATACTATATATATATATATATATATATATATATATATATATATATATATATATATATATATATATATATATATATATATATATATATATATATATATATATATATATATATGTACATATATTTTGCAAAAATTTTCTGTAGAAATAACATTTTGCCAAATAAAATTTAAATTTTCTATAGAAATAAAATTTTGACAAAATTTTCTATAGAAAAAAAAATTTGAAATTTTTTTTTATAGAAATAAAATTTTGATAAAAAATTTCTATAAAAATAAAAATTTGTAAAGTTTTTTGAAATTTGGACAATTTTGGTCCATTTGAACCAAACTGGTCATATTTACCAATTTTTCTGTAAGATTTAGACGACATTTTCTATAGAAGTATAATTTTGCAAACATTTTATAGAAATATAATTTTGTGTGGAAATAAAATTTATCAAAAATGATCAATAGAAATAAAATTTTGACAAAATTTTCTGTAGAAATAAAATTTCCATAGAAATAAAATTTTGCAAAAATTTTATTTCGATAGAAAATTTTTGCAAAATTTTATTTCTATGGAAATTTTATTTCTACAGAAAATTTTGTCAAAATTTTATTTCTATTGATCATTTTTGATAAATTTTATTTCCACACAAAATTATATTTCTATAGAAAATGTTTGCAAAATTATACTTCTATAGAAAATGTCGTCTAAATCTTATAGAAAAATTGGTAAATATGACCAGTTTGGTTCAAATGGACCAAAATTGTCCAAATTTCAAAAAACTTTACAAATTTTTATTTTTATAGAAATTTTTTATCAAAATTTTATTTCTATAAAAAAAAATTTCAAATTTTTTTTTCTATAGAAAATTTTGTCAAAATTTTATTTCTATAGAAAATTTAAATTTTATTTGGCAAAATGTTATTTCTACAGAAAATTTTTGCAAAATATATGTACATATATATATATATATATATATATATATATATATATATATATATATATATATATATATATATATATATATATATATATATATATATATAGTATTTGACAGATCACGTGGGATTTCAGACATGGTGTCAAAGAGAAAGATGCTCAGTATGCTTTGACATTTCATCATGAATAGACTTACTAACGAGCCACAACGTCGAATTTTCAGTGAATGGGCCCTAGAAAAGTTGGCAGAAAATCCGCTTTTTTATCGACAAATTTTGTTCAGCGATGAGGCTCATTTCTGGTTGAATGGCTACGTAAATAAGCAAAATTGCCGCATTTGGAGTGAAGAGCAACCAGAAGCCGTTCAAGAACTGCCCATGCATCCCGAAAAATGCACTGTTTGGTGTGGTTTGTACGCTGGTGGAATCATTGGACCGTATTTTTTCAAAGATGCTGTTGGACGCAACGTTACGGTGAATGGCGATCGCTATCGTTCGATGCTAACAAACTTTTTGTTGCCAAAAATGGAAGAACTGAACTTGGTTGACATGTGGTTTCAACAAGATGGCGCTACATGCCACACAGCTCGCGATTCTATGGCCATTTTGAGGGAAAACTTCGGAGAACAATTCATCTCAAGAAATGGACCGGTAAGTTGGCCACCAAGATCATGCGATTTGACGCCTTTAGACTATTTTTTGTGGGGCTACGTCAAGTCTAAAGTCTACAGAAATAAGCCAGCAACTATTTCAGCTTTGGAAGACAACATTTCCGAAGAAATTCGGGCTATTCCGGCCGAAATGCTCGAAAAAGTTGCCCAAAATTGGACTTTCCGAATGGACCACCTAAGACGCAGCCGCGGTCAACATTTAAATGAAATTATCTTCAAAAAGTAAATGTCATGGACCAATCTAACGTTTCAAATAAAGAACCGATGAGATTATGCAAATTTTATGCGTTTTTTTTTTAAAAAAAAGCTCTTAACAAATCACCCTATATATATATATATATATATATATATATATATATATATATATATATATATATATATATATATATATATATATATATATATATATATATATATATATATATATATATATAAAAAAAATTGGTCCACATCGGTCCATAATTATATATAGCCCCCATATAAACCGATCACCAGATTTGACCTCCGGAGCCTCTTGGAAGACCAAAATTCATCTGATTCAGTTGAAATTTGGTACGTGGTGTTAATATATGGCCTCAAACTGCCATGCAAAAATTGGTCGAAATCGGTCCATAATTATATATAGCCCCCATATAAACCGATCCCCAGATTTGATCTCCGGAGCCCTTGGAAGAGCAAAATTCATCCGATTCGGTTGAAATTTGGTACGTGATGTTAGTATATGGTATCCAACAACCATGCAGGAATTAGTTCATACCAGCCCATAATTATATATAGCACCCATATAAACCGATCCCCAGATTTGACCTCCGGTGCCTTTTGGAAAAGCAAACTTCATCCGATCTGGTTGAAATTTTGTACGTGGTGGTAGTATATGATATTTAACAACCATGCCAAAAGTGGTCCATATCAGTTCATAATCATATATAGACCCATATAAACCGATCCCGAGCTTTGGTTTTGGAGCCTCTTGGAGGAGCAAATTTTATCCGAGTCAGTTGAAATTTGGTACATTGTGCTAGTATTTATATGACCGTTAACAACCATGCCTAACTAGGTCCATATCTATATAGTTATATATAGCCCTCAGATAAATCGATCCCCAATCACACAACAATTGGTCCATCAATATCATCAATCAAGAATAATTGTATATAGTCCCCATATAAGCGACTCCCATATTTCAATTCTGGCTCCTGGTACCGTGCAATAGCCCATATCGATTCGTAATTATTTGTAGACTTATCTACACATACTTTTTATTTTGTCTAATGTATACCACGTATGGACTAACTCACAATTTAGAAAACGATTTAAGATACCACAACCCAAGTAATTCGATTGTGGATGACAGTCTTTCGTAGATGTTTCTACGCAATCCATGGTGGAGGGTACATAAGATTCGACCTGGCCGAACTTACGGCTGTTTATAAAGGGTGATTTGTTAAGAGCTTGATAACTTTTTTTTTTAAAAAAAATGCATAAAATTTGCAAAATCTCATCGGTTCTTTATTTGAAACGTTAGATTGGTCCATGACATTTACTTTTTGAAGATAATTTCATTTAAATGTTGACCGCGGCTGCGTCTTAGGTGGTCCATTCGGAAAGTCCAATTTTGGGCAACTTTTTCGAGCATTTCGGCCGGAATAGCCCGAATTTCTTCGGAAATGTTGTCTTCCAAAGCTGGAATAGTTGCTGGCTTATTTCTGTAGACTTTAGACTTGACGTAGCCCCACAAAAAATAGTCTAAAGGCGTCAAATCGCATGATCTTGGTGGCCAACTTACCGGTCCATTTCTTGAGATGAATTGTTCTCCGAAGTTTTCCCTCAAAATGGCCATAGAATCGCGAGCTGTGTGGCATGTAGCGCCATCTTGTTGAAACCACATGTCAACCAAGTTCAGTTCTTCCATTTTTGGCAACAAAAAGTTTGTTAGCATCGAACGATAGCGATCGCCATTCACCGTAACGTTGCGTCCAACAGCATCTTTGAAAAAATACGGTCCAATGATTCCACCAGCGTACAAACCACACCAAACAGTGCATTTTTCGGGATGCATGGGCAGTTCTTGAACGGCTTCTGGTTGCTCTTCACTCCAAATGCGGCAATTTTGCTTATTTACGTAGCCATTCAACCAGAAATGAGCCTCATCGCTGAACAAAATTTGTCGATAAAAAAGCGGATTTTCTGCCAACTTTTCTAGGGCCCATTCACTGAAAATTCGACGTTGTGGCTCGTTAGTAAGTCTATTCATGATGAAATGTCAAAGCATACTGAGCATCTTTCTCTTTGACACCATGTCTGAAATCCCACGTGATCTGTCAAATACTAATGCATGAAAATCCTAACCTCAAAAGAACTTGTTTTTTTTTTTCAAAATTTTAATACTATCAAAATTTTTGGTAGAAAATTTTTGCAAAATTTTATTTCACTAGCAATTTTTTGCAAAATTTTATTTCTATTGATCATTTTTGCAAAATTTTATTTCTATAGAACATTTTGTCAAAATTTTATTTCCATAGAAAAATATATTTCTATAGAAAATTGTTGCAAAATTATACTTGTATAGAAAATGCTGTCTAAATTTTATAGAAAAAGTGGTACAAATGACCAATTTGGTTCAAATGGACCAAAATCATCCGAACTTCATTTGATTTTACCATCAAATTTGAAAATTAAATTTTTTTACAAAATTTTATTTCAACAGAAATTTTTATCAACATTTTATTCCAATACAAAATTTTGTCATAATTTTACTTCTATAGAAAATTTTGTCAAAATTTTACTTCTGTAGAAAATTTTGTAAAATTTTGTTTCTGTAGAAAATTTTGTCAAAATTTTACTTCTATAGAAAATTTTGTCAAATTGAAATTTTACTTGGCAAGATGTTATTTTTACAGAAAATTTGTGCAAAATTTTATTTCTACAGAAAATTTTTGCAAAACTTTATTTCTATAGAATTTTTTTCAAAATTTTAATCCTATCAAAATTTTTGGTAGTAGTAAATTTTTGCAAAATTTTATTGCATTTATAGAATTTTTTTCCAAAATTTAAAAATTATTTTTTTTTACAAAACTTTATTTCTACAGAAATTTTTATAAAACTTTTATTTCTATAAACAATTTGGCAAAATTTTATTGCTATAGAAACATTTTGTCAAAATTTTATTCCTATAGAATTTTTCAAAATTGTATTCCTATAGTAACTTTTGTCAAAATTCTATTTCCAAAGAAAATTTGTCGAAATTGTATTTCCAAAGAAAATTTTGTCAACATTTTATTTCTAAAGAAAATTTTGCCAAAATTTTATTTCTATAGAAAATATAGTCAACATTTTATTTCTATACAAAATTTTGTATAAATTTTATTTCTAAAGGCATTTATCATCTGTGATGCGCATTTAGACTGATTGTCTGTACGAAGTATACATAGTGTACCGTAGTACATGTAATTATAGAATGGCTTTTTTTATTAGCCTATCATTATACCCTGCGCCACACTGTGGAACAGGGTATTATAAGTTAGTGCATATTTTTGCAACACCCAGAAGGAGACGAGATAGACACATGGTGTATTTTGCAAAATGCTCAGGTTGGGCTCCTGAGTCGATATAGCCATGTCCGTCTGTCTGTGAGCATATTTTTGTGATCAAAGTCTAGGTCGCCGTTTTAGTCCAATCGACTTCAAATTTTGCACAAGTATGTGTTTTGGCTCAGAATAGAACCCTATTGATTTTGGAAGAAATCGGTTCAAATTTAGATATGGCTTCCATTTATATCTTTCACCTGATATGGACTTATATGGCCCCAGAAGCCAGAATTTTACCCTAATTTGCTTAAAATTTTGCATAAGAAGAACAATTAGTACAATAGTCAAGTGTGCCAAATTTTATTGAAATCAGTTCAGATTTAGATATAGCTCTCATATATATTTCGGCCGATATTAGTCCATATCGGTGCAAATAACGAGCTTAAACAAATAGAAGAATGACTTACCAACATAGTCTAATAATTGAGATCAGTAGATCGTCCAATAAAGGGAACTGATGAGGATATGGAAATCCGAAACAGCTGTCTTCCCAACCATTTGGGACAACATTTTCACGTTTCCATACACCATAAAAATAACCAGTACTGATAGGGTAATAAAAAAAGCCATTCTATCATTACATGTACGACGGTACACTATGTTTACTTCGTACAGACAATCAGTCTAAATTCGCATCACAGACGATAAATGCATTGAAAAAATAAAACGACTGAACGAAAACAACAAAAACAAAATTTTATTTGTCTAAAAAATTTTTGTAAAATAAAAATAGTAATTTTAACAAAATTTTATTTCTATAGCAAGCCTTGCAAAATTTTATTTTTATAGAAAATGTTTGCTGCATTTTTAATTTAATTTAATTAATTTCTACAGAAAATTTTTGGAAAATTTTATTTCTACTTTGCCAAAATTTTGTTTTTCAAAAAAAAATTGAAAAAATTACCAATTTAGTGAACATATTGAATATTGCATCTTTTCCAAAATTTACCTTTAATTTCATAACTAACCTCCTTTCACCGATGCGGCTAGGCTTTGTAATGGTCTCCGAAATTAACCATTTTCAGTTTTTCGTTTTTTTTCGGAACTTTATCTGTAACGCAATGTAAACGGTTATTATTGTCAGTTTTGTTTGTACTTTGTCGCAATGGGAATTGCCGCTGGCTACAGTTGGATTATTGAAGTTAAAATCCTTTTAATCATTACCCCCCGAAAAGTGTCCAAAATAGCAAGGACAATGAAAACCATCAACATTTCGCAATATCCACAATTATACTCGTCAACATTAACCTCAAAGCATGCTTCACTTAAATTGTCAACAGCATCACCATCATTATCATCATCAACGAATTCTTCGTTTTTTTGAACGGAAACATTTTTTAAGTTTTATTTTACAATGGGCTTTAATGAATTTTAACATTTATTTTTTGAATTGTGGAAAAAAGGGGACCTCACACAATGAGGTTCTTGAGTGGCATTAAATTTTAATTAAAACTTCGTTCGTTTTTTTGCGTTGTTTCTCTACCCATCGTTCGTTACACAGACAACATCGAAGCCATGGGAGGAGTATTTCTATGGAAGTCTTAAAATCCTTTCAGGCAGCTGCTTATATTTGTAGCCCTAAATGACATAATTTATTGAATTTTAAATGCAAGCAGACTTGTTAATGTGCCCTGGGAATATATGCAAGTACTCTATATGCACAATCACACGGACGCTCTTACAGGCATTTACCATTAAAAGTTCCATTCTGTATGAATAGGGTCGGGTGTAAAAAAAGGTTTGCCAGATTTACGTAAAAGGCCATGCCAAGGGCAAAAATAAATTTCGAATTGAATCATGATTTTCAATTAGTTACGTTTTAATTGATTGTTTGAAAATCTCAAAAAGGAAAATGAAGAAACAAGAAAAGGTTCCAGTGAGAGGGAGCCAGAGCCAACTATTTGTACCATGCAACATTCTGTCAAGCAATATTTTCGCTACAATCTGAAGCCCTTAAAATTGATCAGGTTTTTTTTTCTACAAATCGTGTACTTGCCGATTGAACAAGGATACGAATTAGATCTTGCCAAATAGTTGACAAATTATATTGGGTGGCTGATATGCAACAAACAAAGTAAAACGCTATATTTGTTTCATTTTTACACCTTCCACAATACACTGAAAAATATATTGTCGTGGGGCCAAAAATGTCATGTCCTTAAAATAAGAACGGGAATTTTGCTTAGCAAAGAAGATGCATTTATCTGATATAAAGTTTTTTCCTTGTCCAAAAGTCAATCAAAGTTTCAATAAAGTCATTTTGTCCTTATAGATTTAAAATGAGTTTCTTTATATGAAAGAACATTTTGTTTGACTATGGTCAACTTGGTTTTAATTCTTGGAAATTAATGAAATTATCTTTAAAGTTGTTGACTTTAATTGAAGTTGTCGTCAACAAATTTTTAAAAAACTTTGATAGCACATTCCTAAAATTCTCGAAAAAATATAAAGACAAAAATCTTTGTAACCGGGCATTCTTTTTTCAGTGCGAGTATGTTATACCAGTAATGCCGGTGACATTTTTGAGTTTTTCAGCGCTTCTATAAATGGGTGTAATGCCGTCCGGACTCGGAGCTAAACAGCAGCCAGAACTCATTGGCCGAATTTCACCATAGTTGTATCAGAGTGGACTGAATAGTCAAAATAATCCTGAAATAACGAACTGCTTAACCTTAACCTAACTTAACTTCGTGCCAACCTTACTCTCCAAAACACCACAGGCCAACGGTTTGGAATCGGAGATGTTGGTGGTCATTGTGAGGTAGAAATGAGGCGAGGAACCTGTTTTGTAAGCCATTCACGCTTGATGCATGCTGAGCACGGTTGCCACAGATAGTATAATTCTACCAAAAATGGTAGACTTTTTACTGTTTTGTAGATTGGTAGAATTATTGTTGTTTTGGTAAATGTTTCAACATATTTCTCCCCAACTAAGAGGTACTTCACAAATTTCTTCAAAAAAAAAAAAATTGTCAACATTTTTTATAGAAATAAAATTTTGACAAAATTTTCTATGCAAATAAAATTCTGACAAAATTTTTCTATAGAAATAAAATTTTGAGAAAATTTTCTATAGAAATAAAATTTTGAAAAAGTTTTTCATAGAAATAAAATTTTGACAAAACTTTCTATATAAACAAAATTTTGAAAAAGTTTCTATACAAATAAAATGTTGACAACATTTTCTAAACAAATAAAATATAAACAAAATTTTTTTTAGAAATAAAATTTTTACAATATTTTCTATAGAAATAAAATTTTGATAAAATTTTCTTTGGAAATAAAATTTTGACAAAATTTGCTATTGAAATAAAATTTTGGCAAAATTTTCTTTAGAAATAAAATTTTGACAAAATTTTCTTTAGAAATAAAATTTTGAGAAAATTTTCTATAGAAATAAAATTTTGAGAAAATTTTTCAGAGAAATAAAATTTTGACAAAATTTTCTATACAAATAACATTTTGACAAAATTTTCTATACAAATAAATTGTTGACAACAGCTTCTAAACAAATAAAATGTTGACAACAGTTTCTAAACAAATAAAATGTTGACAAAAATTTTTATAGGCATACAATTTTGACAAAATTTTCTTTAGAAATAAAATTTTGACAAAATTTGTGATAGCATTACAATTTTGATAAAATGTTCTAAAGAAATAAACTTTTGACAAAATTTTTTTTAGAAAACAAACTTTGGCAAAATTTTCTAAAGAAATAAAATTTTGACAAAATTTTCTATAGAAATAAATTTTGACAAAATTTTCTTTGGAAATAAAATTTTGACAAAATTTTCTTTGGAAATATAATTTTGACAAAATTTTCTATAGAAATAAAATTTTAAGAAAATTTTTCATAAAAATAAAATTTTGACAAAATTTTCTATACAAATAACATTTTGACAAAATTTTCTAAACAAATAAAATGTTGACAAATTTTTTTATAGATATCAAACTTTGGCAAAATTTTCTATAGAAATAAAATTTTGACAAAATTTTCTATAGAAATACAATTTTGACAAAATTTTCTATAGAAATAAAATTTTGGCAAAATTTTCTTTAGAAATAAAATTTTGACAAAATTTTCGTTGGAAATAAAATTTTGACAAAATTTTCTATAGAAATAAAATTTTGACAAAATTTTCTATAGAAATAAAATTGTGGCAAAATTTTCTTTAGAAATAAAATTTTGACAAAATTTTCTATAGAAATAAAATTTTTACAAAAGTTTCTATACAAATAAAATTTTGACAAAATTTTCTATAGGCATACAATTTTGACAATATTTTTCGGGAGGTTCAAGTGTAGTTCACGTTGGGTTGAGTGAATTACCCGAATTTATTCTGATAATTGGTTCATAGTTTTGCTGCAAGTAGAGGATGCTGATGAGGAATGTGGTAATTCCGAAACAGCTGTACATCCAACCATCTTGCAGTCTATAGGGCTTTGCCCAAATAAATTTGACAAGCATAATTTTCCTCTGTTGGTTAAGCTACACTTGTAGTTTAGTCAATGCATGGCTTTAAACTGAGATCAAAAAAAAAACAACAATAACGATTGAAGAGAAGCCAACAATAACAAACAAAACTAACGAAAATTTTCTTTAGAAATAAAATTTTGACAAAATTTTCTTTGGAAATAAAATTTTGTCAAAACTTGTGATAGCATTACAATTTTGATAAAATGTTCTATAGAAATAAATTTTTGACAAAATTTTTTATAAAAACAAAATTTTGACAAAATTTTCTTTGGAAATAAAATTTTGACAAAATTTTCTATAGAGACAAAATTTTGACAAAATTTTCTATAAAAACAAAATTTTGAGAAAATTTTTCATAGAAATAAAATTTTGACAAAATTTTCTATTTTATTTTTTCAAATAAAATTTTGACAAAATTTTCTATACAAACAGAATTTACTGAATATACAAAAATTTTGACAAAATTTTCTATACAAATAAAATGTTGACTAAATTTTCTATAGAAATACAATTTTGACAAAATTTTCTATAGAAATAAAATTTTGGCAAAATATTCTTTAGAAATAAAATTTTGACAAAAATTTCGTTGGAAATAAAATTTTGACTAAATTTTCTATAGAAATAAAATTTTGACTAAATTTTCCATAGAAATAAAATTTTGACTAAATTTTCCATAGAAATAAAATTTTGACAAAATTTTCTATAGAAATAAAATTTTGGCAAAATTTTCTTTAGAACTAAAATTTTGACAAAATTTTCTATTTTATTTTTTCAAATAAAATTTTGACAAAATTTTCTATACAAATAAAATGTTGACAACATTTTCTAAACAAATAAAATGTTCACAAAATTTTTTATAGGCATACAATTTTGACAAAATTTTCTTTAGAAATAAAATTTTGACAAAATTTTCTTTGGAAATAAAATTTTGACAAAATTTGTGATATCATTACAATTTTGATAAAATGTTCTATAGAAATAAATTTTTGACAAAATTTTTTATAGATATCAAACTTTGGCAAAATTTTCTACAGAAATAAAATTTTGACAAAATTTTCTTTGGAAATAAAATTTTGACAAAATTTTCTTTGGAAATAGAATTTTGACAAAATTTTCTATAGAAATAAAATTTTGAGAAAATTTTTCATAAAAATAAAATTTTGACAAAATTTTCTTTGGAAATATAATTTAGACAAAATTTTCTATAGAAATAAAATTTTGAGAAAATTTTTCATAGAAATAAAATGTTGACAAAATTTTCTATACAAATAAAATTTTGACAAAATTTTCCATACAAACAGAATTTACTGAATATACAAAAATGTTGACAAAATTTTCTATACAAATCAAATTTTGACTAAATCTATATATATAAAATTCAATCTATGTTTGTTTATTTGTTTTTTTGTTTGATTGTTTGTTTGTATGTTCCGAGTTGGCTCCGAAACGGCTGAACCGATTTACTTGAAACTTTCAGAGATCGTAGGGGGCGTTCCTGTGGTGAAAATAGGGTATCTCATTTTTTGACACCTGGTCGCGGAGGGGGACCTCCCCTTTGTCGGACTTTTTGAAAATTGGACCAAAGTTGACCGATTTGCTTGAAATGTTCATTGAAGGTTGGGGTCGGCATCTAGACAAAGATCCGCAACTTTATATTTCGATATTTGGTGGCGGAGGGGGATCTCCCCTTTGTTCGACTTTTTTTAAAGTACAGTGAAAAAACTAAAATTCTCAAATTATCTGAGATTTACAGAGAACATGCGGTGAGGTTATGGAATTAATATGGGGTACCTGCTGATTTCATATGTGGACCTCCCCGTTGCCCTAATTTTTGAAACTTGGCACAAAATTATGCGATTTGCTTGAAATGTTCATTGAATATTGGGGTTGGTATCTAGACAAAAATCCGCTACATTATTTTTCGATATTTGATCGGGGAGGGGGACCACCCGTTTGCCGACTTTTTTTAAAGTACAGTGAAAACAAAACTAAACTCCCCCGACGGAAATTTTACAGAAAAAATGGGTGAGGTTATGAATCAGGATGAATAAAAATCAGGTTCCTGATTTTTTTAATAAAAATAAAAGGGCATAGGGAGACATCCGCTTCTCTTACGGACATACAGAGAAACAATTAAACTTTACCGAGTTACTTGAAATTTACAGAGGACTGGAGGGAGGTTACGATATTAATAGTTTATACCTGATTTTGTGATATTTTGACGGAAGAGAGGCCGCCCCTTTAGGCTTATAATTTACTAGACATTTTCTGGGGCGTTTACAAAAGATACGCTACATCACTTTTCGACATTTGGTCGGGGAGGAGGTCCTCCTCTAAAACTGCAAAAAAAAATCTTAAGTTTTCTTGAAAGTTACAAAGGAAGTGGCGGATAGTTATAAATGAAGAGGCAACCTTCCTTGCCCCACACTTGAAGGAAAGTTTCAAGAATTTTCAGGGATAGTTAGGGGTGCTATTCACTACGATGTTTGTCAATATTGTATCGGGGAAAGTGACGTCCCTTTAAAAATAGAGCAAAATTTAAAAATCTGGTTGGGGAAGGGGAAAATTGAAATAAATTTTGTTGATTTACTTCGATAGAATTTATAGGGACCATTGAGTAGTTGTGAAATTAATATAGGGTACGTGATAGTCCGAAATCAGTGGGGAGAGGGTTCCCTTTTGTTTTCTTAAATTGAAAATAGAGGGTTGTCCGCAAATGGGAACTCAGTACATAATTTCATGATAGGCTTCTGCCAGACTTCTTTTTAGTAAAGAACTTAAATTTACATAAAATTGGCAGCCAACGTAGAGGGTGCATCATTTTCCAACATTTTAGCAAATGTTAATGTGGTAAAATTTTTTACTACTTTTGCTTTTTCCGATTTATTGGATGGGAAGCAGTAATTCTTTGTATGTTATTATAATATAGTGTTTAATTTTCAGATATGTTGAGGAGAAGGATACCTTTCCTTGACAAACCACACTTAAAATTCACAAGAAATATAGAAGAATGTCCAACTACTTGAATACAGAACATTATTTAAAAAATTTGGAGGAAAGGGTACACCCTCTCCCCGAAATTTTTTAAGACGAAGCGTTTTACATATGCATATCCGCCGTATTTGTACCTATAAACGAAAAAGCAAGTAGTCCGATTTGTTTGAAAGAATTCAAATCTTTTCGAATTTGTTTTCAGCACGAAGGATATGGTTGACGAAGTTAACGCAAAATGTTCCTACAAATACGCTTCGGAGGGCGCAGCGAAGCGGGCCGGGTTACGCTAGTTTTCTATACAAATAAAATAATGACAACATTTTCTAAACGAATACAATGTGTTTTTTATAGGCATAAAATTTTGACAAAATTTTCTTTAGAAATAAAATTTTGACAAAATTTTCTTTGGAAATAAAATTTTGACAAAATTTGTGATAGCATTACAATTTTGATAAAATGTTCTATAGAAACAAACTTTTGACAAGATTTTTTATAGATATCAAACTTTGGCATAATTTTCTATAGAAATAAAATTTTGACAAAATTTTCTATAGAAATATAATTTTGACAAAATTTTCTATGGAAATAAAATTTTGGCAAAATTTTCTTTAGAAATAAAATTTTGACAAAATTTTCTATTTTATTTTTTCAAATAAAATTTTGACAAAATTTTCTATACAAATAAAATGTTGACAACATTTTCTAAACAAATAAAATGTTCACAAAATTTTTTATAGGCATACAATTTTGACAAAATTTTCTTTAGAAATAAAATTTTGACAAAATTTTCTTTGGAAATAAAATTTTGACAAAATTTGTGATAGCATTACAATTTTGATAAAATGTTCTATAGAAATAAATTTTTGACAAAATTTTTTATAGATATCAAACTTTGGCAAAATTTTCTACAGAAATAAAATTTTGACAAAATTTTCTTTGGAAATAAAATTTTGACAAAATTTTCTTTGGAAATAGAATTTTGACAAAATTTTCTTTGGAAATAGAATTTTGACAAAATTTTCTATAGAAATAAAATTTTGAGAAAATTTTTCATAAAAATAAAATTTTGACAAAATTTTCTGTGGAAATATAATTTAGACAAAATTTTCTATAGAAATAAAATTTTGAGAAAATTTTTCATAGAAATAAAATGTTGACAAAATTTTCTATACAAATAAAATTTTGACTAAATTTTCTATACAAATAAAATAATGACAACATTTTCTAAACGAATAAAAAAAAGGACAACATTTTTTATAGGCATAAAATTTTGACAAAATTTTCTTTAGAAATAAAATGTTGACAAAATTTTCTTTGGAAATAAGATTTTGACAAAATTTTCTTTGGAAATAAAATTTTGACAAAATTTGTGATAGCATTACAATTTTGATAAAATGTTCTATAGAAACAAACTTTTGACAAAATTTTTTATAGATATCAAACTTTGGCATAATTTTCTATAGAAATAAAATTTTGGCAAAATTTGCTATAGAAATAAAATTTTGGCAAAATTTTCTTTAGAAATAAAATTTTCACAAAATTTTCTTTGGAAATAAGATTTTGACAAAATTTTCTTTGGAAATAGAATTGTGACAAAATTTTCTATACAAATAAAATGTTGACAAAATTTTCTATACAAATAAAATTTTGACAACATTTTATATAGTAATACAATATTGACAATATTTTCTATAGAAATAAAATTTTGAGAAAAATTTCTATGGAAATAAAATTTTAAGAAAATTTTCTATAGAAATAAAATTTTGAGAAAATTTTCTATGGGAACAAAATATTGACAAAATTTTTCTATAAGAATAAAAATTTGACGAAATTATCTGTGGAAAATAAAATTTTCTATAAAAGCAAAATTTTTGCAAATTTTTCTATAAAAATAAAATATCTTTAAATTTTTTTTTTGTTTTTAATTGTTGATATGTTCTTCAATCATTTTTGTTGTTTTGATTTCAGCTTAAAACCATGCGTTGACTAAACTACAAGGCTAGCTAGCCAACAGAGGAAGAGTATATTTTTGTCAAATTTATTTGGGTAAACCCCAACTGGTTGGACAGAAGACCTCATTCCTAATCAGCATCCTCAAAACTCGCCTTATAGGCATCATGCTCGACCACTCCTATTCGCCAAAGATGTGCTCTCAATTCTTGGTGCTAGGTCATTATTCTCTCTGTCCTCCTGTCCTCTCGTTGAGTAGTTCGCCAGTATCTTCCTTATGTGAGTCAACCCATAGTAGTTTCTTCGCCCTTCCGACCGTTGCATTGGTCAATATATGCTTTTGCATTTCCTCTTATTCGGACATGTAGTTTATCAAGCCTTTACCTTCCAATATGGTTTACGATCAAACTGCAAAATCTGGTATTACCTTCACGGTTTCCATGCGAGCTAAAAATAATCTACCAAAATTTAGAAAAAATTTTATTAAAAAAAAAAGAACTACCAAACAAAAAATCTTAATTTGTCAAAATTTTATTTATACAAAAAATTTTGTTATTATATTTTTTTTTTGCAAATATAGTTAAAATTTTATTGCTATAGAAAATTTTTTAAACATTTTATTTCTATAGAAAATTTTATTAAAATTTTATTTTTATAGAAAATTTTGTCAAAATTGTATTTCTGTATAAAAATGTTTGTCAAAATTTTATTTCTGTACAAAATTTTATAAAAATTTTATTTCTATAAAAATTTTTATAGAAATATTTATTTCCATAGAAAATTTTGTCAAAATTGTAATCCAATATAAAATTTTATCAAAAATTTATTTCTGTAGAACATTTTATCAAAATTGTATTGCTATCGAAAATTTTAATTTTTTTGAATTAAATAGTTAGTATAACCCCCATTCAATGGTGGAAGGTATAAAAATGAATTAAACCTTAACTAGAAGGCCCTACAGAATAACTACCTCGACTATGGAGTTCTTATATGTATGTGTATACATTCTTGTGCAATATGGTCATATGGCATATGTGCTCACACATATAACATCTGTATTGTATTTAGCATAGAACATTTACTGACAAATTTTTGGAAGCTCGAAACTTTTCGAACATAAAGTTCCAAATGCTATACAGTTCAAAGTTTGCAAACTACTCATAGTGAATGTTGCAAAAGCATATAGAAATTTAAATTTTACGCCTAAGTTAAATTAGCCTCGCCACAGATTGCAATATAAAGTTGCCCAACAAAGTTACTTTCCCAAACGAATTCAGTCAATGGAAAATTATATTTGGAAGTTTTTTTTCGGATAGACTTTGGGTATTAAACAACAACAAAAATCAATCAAATATGAGCACAATGGCGATATTCAATTCAGATGCAATCATACTATCGATTGAAACAAAATCTGGACTTCAAAAAAATCTGGAAACATAAATAATGATGTGGGTAAAAAACAGCAAGAATTGTTAATTTAAATTGCATGCGGAAATCCATTTTTTTCTACGGTTGTATGAGTGTATGACTATGTTTGCGAGAAGGTATACGTAATACGAGGCAGGATTTATGCATTGTGAACCAAATAGGAGGGGAAAATTTGGTTTATATTATTTTAGAAAAATTTAACTAAACTGTAGAACAAACGTCGAAATCACAGCGATATCACAAAAAAAAATACTTATCGACATATTCAAGACCCTAAACCACATTTGGTCTGCCAAAAAAAGTGCTTACCAGAAATATTGATTTTAGACCTCATAAAATATATACCGATCGACTCAGAATCGCCTCCTGAGTCGATCTAGCCCCAGGAGTCTCTCCGTCCGTCTGTCCATGCATTTGTAGTTTGCAGGATTCATGTCGTAATTTATAACCGATGTTGATGAAATTTGGTGCATGGCGTTTTGTTTTTTTTTGCACGTTGTTGTTTGCACGAACGCTATTGAATTTGGAAAAAATCGGATCAAATTTAGATATCGTCCGATTTCGATAAATGGGCTCAATTTGCACTTCTTCAATAATTTGGCACAACGTAATATAATAATGACCTAAATTTCTTTGAAATCGGTTCACATTTAAATGTAGATCCCATATATATAGCGCCCGATTTTTCCTAATTTGGCCATAAATCTCTTTTTTATAACCCGATCTTATTCAAAGTTGGCTAAATGTATTTTTCTATAGTACTTAGGTTAAAGTGGCAACCCGATTTAGTTTCAGACTCACTTAGACTATTCAGTCCATTCGATATTACTTACTATATGTGCAAAGAATCAATTCAAATCGGTTCAAATTTCGGTTCAAATCGGTTCAAATTTCAATTCAAATCGGTTCAAATTTCAAAAGCTCCCATACATACACTGAAAAAAATATTGTCGTGAGGTCAAAGATTTCATGTCTTTAAAATACGTATACAAACTTTGCTTAGCATAGAAGACGAATTTCTCTAAAATAAAGTTATTTTCCTTGTCCAAAAGTCGATAAACTTTTCAATGAAGTCGTATTGTCCTTATAATTAAGTGATTTGACTTAAAACTGGGTATCTTAACATGAAAGAAAAAATTTATAGGCTAAGATCAACATGACTTTAATAATTCACAAAAATTCTTTAAATTTAATGAAATTGTCTTTAAATTTGTTGTCTTTTTGCATCTTGACTACAAAGCAAAAAATCGTTCAAATATAGGACATGTTTTTCAAAACTTTATTTTAAAGAAGTTTTTTACTTCAAACATAGTATAATTTCTACTGGAAGTCGAGTCTTAATTTGGAAAATAAAGTTGCCGTTAACTCGTTTTTAAAGGTCTTTGATAGCATATGAAGAAAAAAAGCTGAGAAAGCGAAAAATTAAAATTTGCTTCCTAGAAGCAAGTACACAAAACCTAAATTTAAAAGAGAATTGTGTGTTAAAAGTATCCTTACTTGTATTCTCCGCTTCTTTGGCTCGGAATCAATACCAAATTTTTTAAAGTAAAGACAAAATCTTTGGAACCGAGTATGCTTTTTTTTCACTGTATGTATCGCCCGATTTTTTCCAAATTTACTATAATATGTTAGCTTTATATTTTCACAAATTTTACTCAAATTATGCACAAGGTAACCCTCTGTGGCGTCAACAAAACCAACAAAATATAATCCAAATCGGTTTAGTTTTAGATATAGCTTCCATATGTATCGCCCGACTTTCCAATAAAATACTCCAATATCCTTATTTTTGACCCTACTGCACCCATTTATTAACCGATCTTAGTCAAATTTAGCATAAGGTAATCATCTGTAATATCAGCCAAACCTGCAAAATATTATCTAAATCGATTCAGATCTTCTACTTCTTCTGGTTGCAATTGTGCATTGCAACCAAAATCTCAAGAGTTTTGCGCCTGGACAATTTTGAAGAGTAAGGTTGGCACTAAAAAATACCAAACTGTCGATCATATCGAAACGTGATTTCAATATATGGACGAACGAACATCGCTAGATAAATTCAAAATTTCACCACGATCCAGAATTTGTACATTGAAAAAAATATTGTTGTGAGGCCAATGTGTTTAAAATACCAATGCAAATTTTGCTTAACATACATTGACAAAAATATTGACCTAATATGGAAGATTATACAACTTAAATTTTAGGACTCGAAATTTACGCAATGCTAAGGAAAAAATTCTTTAAAATAATGACATTTTAATTAAAAGAAAGTTTATAATCATTGCATCAAAAATTTTTATACCCTGCGCCACACTGTGGAATAGGGTATTATAAGTGAGTGCATATGTTTGCAACACCCAGAAGGAGACGAGATAGACACATGGTGTCTTTGGAAAAAAATGCTCAGAGTGGGCTCCTGAGTCGATATAGCCATGTCCGTCTGTCCGTGAACACACTTTTGTAATCAAAGTCTAGGTCGCCGTTTTAGTCCAATCGACTTCAAATTTGGCACAAGTATGTGATTTGGCTCAGGATAGAACCCTATTGATTTTGGAAGAAATCGGTTCAGATTTAGATATAGCTCCCATATATATTTCGCCAGATATGGACTTATATGGCCCCAGAAGCCAGAGTTTTAATTTGCGCCAAATTTGGTTGAACTCGGTTCAGATTTAGATATAGCTCCCATATATATGTTTTTCTGATTTCGGCAAAAATGGTCAAAATACCAACATTTTCCTTGTTAAATCGCCACTGATTATTCGAAAAGTTGTAAAAATGGCTTTAATTTTCCTAAATTTCTAATACACATATATATATATATATATATATATATATATATATATATATATATATATATATATATATATATATATATATATATATATATATATATATATATATATATGTATATATATATATATATATATAAATATATATATATATATATATATATATATATATATATATATATATATATATATATATATATATATATATATATATATATATATATATATATATATATATATATATATATATATATATATATAGATATATATATATATATACATATATATATATATATATATATATATATATATATATATATATATATATATATATATATATATATATATATATATATATATATATATATATATATATATATATATATATATATATATATATATATATATATATATATATATATATATATATATATATATATATATATATATATATATATATATATATATATATATATATATATATATATATATATATATATATTAGAAATTTAGGATATATATATATATATATATATATATATATATATATATATATATATATATATATATATCGAGCACTAAATCATAAATAAACTTACTAACATTGTGTTCCACCCTAGTGCATTAGCCGACTTAAATTTTGAGTCTATAGATTTTGTAGAAGTCTATCAAATTCTGTCCAGATCGAGTGATATCTAAATGTAAGTATTTGGGATAAACCTTTATATATAGCCCCCAACACATTTGACGCATGTGATATGGTATCGAAAATTTAGATCTACAAAGTGGTGCAGGCTATAATATAGTTGGCTCCGCCCGACTTTAGATTTTCCTTAGTTGTTTTTTTTTTTTTTGTATTTTATTGCTATAGAAATTTTGTTTCTGTACAAAATTTTCAAAAAATTTTTATTTTCTTTAATACTAAGTGATTCTAAAACAAGTGAACTCGTACAAGTTCGGCCGGGCCGAATCTTGAGTACCCACCACCATGAAGTTTCCTTTGAAAACTCTTCGTCGTAGCGGGCTACTTGATAATAAGGGGTTTTTATGATTAAGGGGTTTTTATGATTCTCCCAAGAAGATCGGTTCAACCAGTACGCTTCCCGAAGATACATTTAAAAAATCTACCTATAAAGACTAGATCAGATTCTGGATTTAAAAGAACCATCTTTGTTTGAGTTTTAGAGGAATCATAAACATCTCGTGAAAGTATGCAAGAAAATGATTAAATAACGCCCTGATATAAAATCTGAAGATTTTCACCCCATTAATTTCACATTCAGTTTCATGATCAGTGCGCCTTCTATATCCTCAAGAAGTGAAAGCGTTCTTCTAGAATCCTCAGCCCAAATCGGAGGACCGGTTCATAAGGGGGCTATATCAAAACCTGTACCGATACACAATATATTCAGCACGTCTATTTATACACGCAAAGAAAAAATACTTTCCTCCGGAACGAAATTTTAGACAAACGATATTCCCCTTTCTTATAATGTATTTTCTTTTGGAGCAAATAAACCCGAAGTTGTTATAAGCGATTCAACGATTGTCTCTGATATTTTTTATTTGCTTTAAAGGTAAATTTTTTAGCATCAGAAGAAAACTTTGTTTGTTTAAAATTTCGTTCCACAGAAAAGAAAACTCTTCTTTCTGTGTAGTCATAAAAACCTCCAGATTTTCAATTTTAGGCAAATTCGAAAAAACTACGGTTTCTGTATATGAGGGTTATATCAAAACATGGACCGATACTCACCATTTTTGGCAAACCTCTTTATGGTCCTAGAATACTTGTAGATTTCTATTGGATAAAAACTACGGTTTCTAGAAGCCCAAGAAGTAAAATCGGGAGATCGGTCTACGAGTATATGGGGGCCATATCAAAACATGGTCCAATAATCACCATTTTTGGCACACTTTTTTATGGTCCTAGAATACTTCTAGATTTATAATTTCAGGAAAACTGGATATACTCTACGGTTGCTATAAGCAACCTGGGCCAAATCGGGAGGTCGGTTTATATGGGGACTATATCAAAACCTGAACCGATATAGCCCATCTTCGAACTTGACCTGCCTGCAGGCAAAAGACAAGTTTGTGGAAAGTTTCGGCATGATAGCTTCATTATTGAAGACTGTAGCGTAATTACAACAAACAGACGGACAGAAGGACATGGTTATATCGTCTTAGAATTTCTTCCTGATCAAGAATATATATACTTTATATAGTCGAAAATCGATATTTCGACGTGTTACAAACGGAATGACAAACTTATTATAACCCCATCACCATTCTATGTTTGTTGGGTATAATAATGGGCTGACACTACACCTAGGTTAGGTTAAAGGTTAGGTTAAAGTGGCGGCCCGATTAAGTTTCAGGCTCACTTAGACTATTCAGTCCATTGTGATACCACATTAACTAAAAGTACCTATTACATATGGGCACTTCTAGTTTTAACCGCTGAACCTTCTCGATTATTTTCTTGTGTTGAACCAACCAGATTGTTCCAAAAACATTAGCAGACTGTTTAAGTTAACATTTTCCAGGTCCGCCAGTAATCTGAAGCTATATGCCCCTAACATTTGCTTACGGCTTACACAAAATGCAGGACACTCGCACAAGAGGTGTTTAATTGATTCCTTTTCCTCCGCATCAAGACAACTCATACAATCGTCATTATACTTCGCGCAATTAATTTTTGCAAATTCGCCTATCAGGCAGCGACCCGTTATAGCAGATATCAGGAGTGATATCTGACGTCTCTAGAATACTAGCATATCTAGTGTGCGGTTTAAGTTTAAAAGGGGCCATATTTGCTTGGTGTCGTTACAACTCTTGCAATTCTCCCATCACGCTTCTCACGCTGTATGGGCTTGCAGGTAGCCAGAGGCATACCAACAGTTTCTAGTTCCCCTGAAATATGTAAGGTAGCCTCGTCAACTCATCAGCTTCGTAGTTCCCCGGCATGTTCCTATACCCATATTAGGTGAATATTGTGCTGCTCAACCATCTCATTGAGAGATTTGCAGCAGTCGATGGCCGTTTTCGAGTTAAGGAACACAGAGTCCAAGGATTTTATTGCAGGTTGACTGTCTGAGTATATATTAATGCCAACATTTTTTGGAACATTACTCCTCAGCCAATTCGCCACCTCTCTTATTGCAAATATTTCAGCGTGAAAAACACTAGAGTGATTAGGTAATCTTTTCGCTAATCGAAGTTCCAGATCATTAGAATATACTCCGAAACCCAATTGTCCTTCCAATTTGGAGCCATCAGTGTAGAAATCTATATATCTTTTATTCCCCGGGGTCCGTGTAAACCACGCCTCACTGTTGGAAATTAGAGTTTCAAACTTTTTGTCGAAAAGTGGTGTCGCCAAAATATAATCCACTACGTTAGGCACATATGGTATTATTTTGAGGACCGAACTGTGACCGTAACTTTTTTCCGACCACAGCGATAACTCGCGCAACCGCACAGCCGTTGTTGCTGCTGACTGTTTGGCCAAAATGTCTAAAGGCAATAGATGCAGCATGACATTAAGGGAATTTGTTGTGTTGGGAGCCACCGTGGTGCAATGGTTAGCATGCCCGCCTTGCATACACAAGGTCGTGGGTTCGATTCCTGCTACGACCGAACACCAAAAAGTTTTTCAGTGGTGGATTATCCCACCTGAGTAATGCTGGTGACATTTCTGAGGGTTTCAAAGCTTCTATAAGTGGTTTCACTGGAATTTGGAACGCCGTTCGGACTCGGCTATAAAAAGGAGGTCCTTTGTCATTGGGCTTAACATGGAATCGGGCAGCATTCACTGATAAGAGAGAAGTTCACCACTGTGGTATCACAATGGACTGAATAGTCTAAGTGAGCCTGATACATCGGGCTGCCGCATAACCTAACCTAACCTAACCTAAGGGAATTTGTTCCTGCCTTGCTGAATGCGCCTGAGATGCCACTACACCTAACCCTATCTCCAATTAATCCCCGCAGTAGTAACATATTGTACAAAGCATACTTAATGGCCAACATTCAATCTTATTCGACTTAGTCACTTCTCACAACATTCCACTCGAGTAGATTTCTTCTTATTATCGGCGATTGGTGTTATTGCATACATCGAGAGCCATTTTTTCTAAGAATCCTTCTTCATGTACAATAAGTGGGTATCCATATCTAAGTGGATATATACATGTTTCAATATTGTTTCTAATACATCCACAAAAGGCAAGTCCTCACACATATAGACAATCAATATACCCACTTATATTAATTGTAAATACGCCTTATATATATCCACACTCGTTTATAAATTTACCCAAAGACTCAAAGTTTTCGACTAGGTTGGTGGAACTCTAAGGATTGTTGTTTGCCAGTGGTTTTCTTCCTTACAACTGTAGTGGACTATTGTAGAACAATGCAAACATTAAAGTTTTTATTTCCGTTCACTAAACTAAAGTAAAAATCATGGGGGGGGGTGCGTGTGAATATGTGTGTGTATGTGAGTATTGTGTGAGAGTTTCCTTCATTCATACAGCAACAGACTGTGTCTCAGTTAAACATAGAGAAAATACAAGAAAATCATATAGAGACCAAGAGTGAGGTACAAGGAGAGCACACACACATACTTGCACACCATGATTCAAAGTACAAAAAAACATACATACGCATATACAAATTCCCACCATTTATATATTTAAACTGCTGCAATTTGCACTCATTTCCCCGAATGGTATTTCACTTGATGGGAAACGATGACGACAACGATGATGTTCTTTTGTATTTGCTCTTCCATAAACACTCTCTCTCTCTCTCAGTCGTTGAAAAACAAACAGAGTCATATAGACTGCATACAAGCAACACTAGAGTAATTGGTGAACACTTAAATCCAAAGAGCCATACACCAAAGCAAACGCTAAGACCCATCATCACTATGCCGTGAATAAAAACGCATTTGAGTTGGTCTCGAATCCTGGGAATCCTTCACTTGAACTCACTACTACTTTATGTGTGTGCGTGTAAGTAAGAGTGAGGGAGTATGTATGTACAGACAATGCCTCCAGAAACTTTAGCTGTTGCAATTGTGCAACTAAGGTTTATATCGCATTGCAGTCCAAGGTTTTATGCCGGCAAAAGTTTTGCCTTTAGTTTAAATTGTTCCAACGAGACTTACCAATTGTACAGTGAATTCAATAAGGTTTCAAATTTGAAATACAGAATTTTATTGAATACAAAAAAAAATTGTTACGAACCTGAAGAACATAGCTATGAGCAAAAAATCAATCAGAAGAGAAGCGAGTTCTAACCGGCTGAATATTGTTGTAAAGGATTTTGTGAACCCATATTCACGACTCGACTAAGGACAAATGAAGAACTAAGGTTCTCTAATGAAATGAGACTCCTCCGATGACTTCTAACATTGACACTTATACTTTAATTTTGATTTCAAATACCGCACACAAAAAAATTCTGACTCAATAACGAAATTAATTGATCCAATTAATTTTTTAATTGAAATATCTTCAATCACGAAAATGATAGTATCAATCACGGTTTTAATTGGGCATAGAAAAAATTCTCGATTAAAAAAATAATTGATTTCATTAGCAAATTTCAATAAATTTTTTAATTGATTCAATTAAAAATTTAATTGATGATGATTGCAAAACTCAATTAATTTTTTAATTAAAAAAGGTAAATATTTTCAATTACTTTCTGAATTGGCTTAGAATTTTTTATACCCTCCACCATAGGATGGGGGTATATTAACTTTGTCATTCCGTTTGTAACACATCGAAATATTGCTCTAAGACCCCATAAAGTATATATATTGTGGGTCGTGGTGAAATTCTGATTCGATCTGAGCATGTCCGTCCGTCCGTCTGTTGAAATCACGCAAACTTCCGAACGAAACAAGCTATCGACTTGAAACTTGGCACAAGTAGTTGTTATTGATGTAGCTCGGGTGGTATTGCACATGGGCCATATCGGTCCACCTTTACGTATAGCCCCCATATAAACGGACCCCCAAATTTGGCTTGCGATTGCTCTAAGAGAAGCAATTTTCATCCCATCCGGCTGAAATTTGGTACGTGGTGTTAGTATATGGTTTCTAACAACCGTGCAAAAATTGGTTCATATCGGTCCATAATTACATATAGCCCCCATATAAACCGATCCCCCGATTTGGCTTGCGGAGCCTCTGTAAGAACCAAATTTCATCCGATCCGGCTGAAATTTGGTACATGGTGTTAGTATATGGTCTCTAACAATCATGCAAAAATTGGTTTATATCGGTCCATAATTACATATAGACCCCATATAAACCGATCCCCCGATTTGGCTTGCGAGGCCTCTAAGAGAACCAAATTTCATCCGATCCGGCTGAAATTTGGTACATGGTGTTTGAATATGTTCTCTAATGACCATGCAAAAATTGGTCCACATCGGCCCATAATTATATAGAGCCCCCATATAAACCGATCCCAAAATTTTGACCTCCGGAGCCTCTTAGAGGAGCAAAATTCATCCGATCCGGTTGAAATTTGATACGTGGTGTTAGTATATGGTCTCTAACAACCATGCAAGAATTGGTCCATATCGGTCCATAATTATATATAGCCCCCATATAAATCGATCCCCAGAGCCTCTTGGAGGAGCAAAATTCATCCGATCCGGTTGAAATTTAGAACGTGGTGTTAGAATGTGGTCTCCAACAAACACGCAAGAATTGGTCCATATCGGTGCATAATTATATATAACCCCCATATAAACCGTTCCCCAGATTTGATCTCCGGAGCCTCTTAGAAGAGCAAAATTCATTCGATCCGGTTGAAATTTGCAACGTGGTGTTAGTATAAGGCCGCTAATAACCATGCCAAAATTGGTCCATATCGGTCTATAGTTATATATAGGCGATCCCCAATCACACAAAAATTGGTCCTTATCGGTTCATAATCATGGTTGCCACTCGAGCCAAAAATAATCTACCAAAATTTTATTTTTATAGAAAACATTGTCAAAATGTTATATCTATAGAAAATTTTGTCAAAATTTTATTTCTATAGAAAATTTTGTAAAAATTTTATTTCTATAGAAAATTTTATCCAAATTTTATTTCTATAGAAAATTTTTTCCAAATTTTACTTCTATAGAAAATGTTGTCAACATTTTATATTGCCAAAATTTTATTTCTATAGAAACTTTAAACTTAATTATATACGTATTTAATCTGCCTTTTTTAGTTTAATATATACCACGTATGGACTATGTGGTATATATTACGGTGTTAGGAAGTTTTAAGATACCTTGCCATCGGCAAGTGTTACCGCTACCCAAGTAATTCGATTGTGGATGACAGTCTTCAGTAGAAGTTTCTGTGCAATCCATGGTGGAGGGTACATAAGCTTCGGCCTGGCCGAACTTACGGCCGTATATACTTGTTTTTTTTTTTTTTTTTTTTGTGAAATAACAATTGATTGTTTGAAATAAATTTTTAAATATAAAATAAAAAAAAATGTTCATCACTTTTTTAACTGACTTAGTCTTCCGAATTTGATTAAACATTTACTTGTATCAATTATATTTTGTAATTAAAAATTTAAAAATTTTCAATTATTTATTTAATTAACTTAATGTTTCTGTCTTGATTAAAAAGTTAATTGTATTAATTAATTTATTAATTGAAAACATTTTCAACTTCAATTAACTTTTTAATTGGAAATATTTTGGTGATATTTTTTTCTGTGCGTTGTATTGGGACACACCGGAGGGTATAGGATGTGACGATTAGTTTTATTGGTAGAGATGGGGATGGGGAAAAAGAAGGCTGAACTCTATAATAGCGCACAGCCTACTACAGCTTACAAGAACAAATCTATATCTAGTAATCGAAAAAAAAATGGTTTCCCTTTAACCTAATACTATAAATGCGATTAGAGATTATACTTAATCGGATACAATTCATTATTTAATCTCTTACAACATAACGCTTAATTTAATTCGATTTATATTATTAATTCATATAGGAAATAAAATTAACAATTCATTTTTATTCTAGAATTCAGTAGAAATTATATTAAACATCGGCTTTCTTTATGGTGGGCAAATATTCAAGTACATCGTATTAAAACTTATAACCTAATAATAAGGACCTTGGTTGCTTAAATGAATGAAAAGGAATTCGATACAATGTTGCTCCTCGAAGGGAAAACATAATTTCTGTTATTCTTGGTGTCTTCTTTTTCTTACATTTTTGTCTGTCTTAAATTTAAATGAGATCGGAAATAGCTCAATTAGTGTGGCTAATGTAACCAAATGTGTGCAAATCGGGCAATATACTTATATAGGAACTACATCTAAATCCAAATTATTACATCTGAATGTCAAATTAGAGTACATTTCGGTCAAATTTCGGCAAATCTAAATCTAAACCGATTTCTATGACATTTTGTAGGTTAAGTTGATACTATAGAAGCTTACATTGTGCCTACTTTGAGAAACATTGATTAATAAATAAAGGTATTATTTTTGAAGGATGTAATTAAAACTTACTTTGTGGAACACGATCGGTTAGCAAATAAGCACAATGCTAACCTATTTGCTGAAATCGGGCAATAATTATATATGGGGGCTATAACTAAATTTGATCCGATTTTTTTTTTCCAAATTAAATAGCGATTGTCCTTGGGCCAAAAAAAAAACGCCCTGTTCCAAATTTCATCAAAATAAGTTAAAAATTGTGGCCGGAATTCAGCGAACTACAAATACATGGACTGATGGACGGTCACCAAGGGCTACATCGACTCAAGAGGTGAGGAAGCTGTGTCGACCGGTATATTTTTATGGGGTTTAAAATCAATATTTCAAAATTTCTGGAACTACAATACATGGACTGATGGACGGTCACCAAGGGCTAGATCGACTCAAGAGGTGAGGAAGCTGTGTCGATCGGTATATTTTTATGGGGTCTAAAATCAATATTTCTGGTAGGCCCATTTTTTGGCAGATCAAATCTATTATACCCTAACCTCTAAGTGATTTAGGGTATACAAACCAAATAGAAGAAAGGGATTTCGTACAGATAAGCGGATACTCAAGTACATCCAATTAACACTCTAACTAAAGAACATACAAGCTAACATGGTTATCTAAATGAATGGAAATGAATACAGCATTCTGATACAACAGTATTTTTTAAGGAAAAAATTACGTTTTGAGGACAATTTCATTAGGGCGTAATCCTTAAGACTGCACGGTTCCATCATTTTGGAATCTACACTTTCATAATTAGCATCCTCTACCCAGCAAAAAAAGAGCTCCCAAAAATTAGTTTGGATCCCCAATCTGTGATCTAAAAGTAGTGGAAACTTGGATCAGCTCCAATGAATTTTACATGGGCTTGTCATAAGACGAAAGTACTTCCTTCTTGGATCATTTGCATGGCTTTGGAAGTTGTGCCCTGGAAGTTCATTTGAATGAAGAAATTTAAAAAGCGAAAAAAATTTCACCCAATTTCACTTTTTTTCATCTATATTTTTTTTTTATTACACTGCTATTTTTCTATTATCGAATGTTTACAATTTGAAAAACTTTTTCGCTCCAACCAGGGGTTGAACATGGGTTTTTTTGTCACCATAATAAAACGCCTTAGCACACTCAGCCACAAACGCCATTGAGCACAAAGCGTCGAAACGTCAATTTAAATGTTTGTGATATGATCGTAATTCGACACAAAGCAATAACATTCTAACTGCTTCTCGAGATGTTCTTTATTAGTATGAACGAAAAAATAAGAAACACATGTTCAAATCTCACCAGCGGCAATTTGTTTATCAAATATTTTTCTACAAATTTTTTTGTTTTATGTTATACATCGTTTTTATTTTCGCCATATATTTTCGTATAAATATATTTTTTCCATTAAAAATGAACAAGAAAATTAAAAATTTTCGTAATTTGCAAACCATTCTTAAAAGAACTTCCATGGAAGCGAAAAAGTCAAACGGCACAGATTCAAATCCCAACGGTGATGAATTTTATTTTTTTATTATTAGTTTTTTTTTACTTTTTTATTAATTTTCTATTTTTTTTTTTTGTTAATTCTCGATTTTTTTGTGAAATTTAATTGTCCAAAACTTAACTTTGTCCTTGCAATAGCCTAATTGCGTACTTTCTAATACCTGACCAAAAAGACTAAATCGGAAGTAGAACTAAATCATTGGGGGATCCCACGATGCGCTTTAGAAGAAATGTTTGTGGACTTGTCCAAAAGGACTGCATCATAAGTTGAAAAAATAGATTGTGAACGCAGCGGAGTCAAGCCAATTTCGCTGGCATTTTTTATATACCCAGACTCCGCCTCCGACTCCCATTTTAATAACACTCCAGGTGTAAGACTACCGTTGAAGCTACCAAAAATGAGCCTATATTTCTTATTAGCAATACTTAGTAGATGTCCCAAACAGAACTAAACTTCAAATTTGACGGGAACTGCACATCGACGGACTTGGTTGACGTGTGCTGAGCACGGTTGCCACAGTTAGGTAGAATTCTACATAATATGACATATTTTTTACCATTTGATAGATTGGTAGAATTCTAGATGTTTTTATAGAAGTAACATTTTGACAAAATTTTCCATAGAAATAATATTTTGCCAACATTTTCTATAGGAATAAAATTTTGACACAATTTCCTATAGAAATAAAATTTTGACAAAATTTTCTATATAAATCAAATGTTAACAAAATTTTCTATAGAAATAAAATTTTGACAACATTTTCTATAGAAATAAAATTGTGACAAAATTTTCTATAGAGATACAATTTTGACAAAATTTTCTTTAGAAATAAAATTTTGACAAAATTTGTTTTAGAAACAAAATTTTGACAAAATTTTCTATAGAAATAAAATTTTAACAAAATTTTCTATAGAAATAAAATTTTGAAAAAATTTTCTATAGAAATAACATTTTGACAAAATTTTCTAAAGAAATAAAATTTTGACAAAATTTTCTTTCATTCCTTTTGTTTTGTTATTGTTGGTTTTGTTCTTTAATCATTGTTGTTGTTTTTTATTTTTATTTCAGCTTAAAACCATACATTGACTAAACTACAAGTGTAGCTTAACCAACAGAGAAAAAGAATGTTTGTCAAATTTTTGTTTGGGCAAAGCCCTATAGACTGCAAGATGGTTGGATGGACGCACGTTTCGGAATTACCACATTCCTCATCAGCATCCTCTACTTGCAGCAAAACTATCAACCAAATATCAGAATAAATTCAGGCAGTTTATTAAACCCAACAAAAACCAACTTGAACCCTCCGAAAAAAGGTTTTACATTGATAGCCGGCTTATGCCGAAATAAATTCGAAACAAACATATCTCTTTTCCTATGCCACTGTCACATTTTCTATATAAATTAAATTTTAACACAATTTTCTTTAGAAATAAGATTTTGACAAACTTTTCTACAAAAATTTAATTTTGACAAAATTTTCTATAGAAATTAAATCTTGACAAAATTTTCTATAGATATAAAGTTTTGACAAAAGTGTCTACAGAAATTAAATTTTGACAACATTTTCTTTAGAAATAAAATTTTGCCACAATTTGCTATAGAATTTAAATTTTGACAAAATTGTCTATAGAAATAAAAGCTTGACAAAATTTTCTATAGAAATTAAATTTTGACAAAATATTCTATAGAAATTAAATTTTGACAAAATGTTCTATAGAAATTAAATTTTGACAAAATTTTCTATAGAAATTAAATTTTGACAAAATTTTCTAACGAAATAAAATTTTAACAAAATTTTCTAAAGAAATAAAATTTTAACAAAATTTTCAAAATTTCTATAGAAATACAATTTTGACAAAATTTTCTACAGAAATAAAAGTTTGACAAAATTTTCTATATAAATAAAATTTGGACAAAATTTTCTATATAGATCAAATTTTAACAAAATTTTCTATATAAATCAAATTTTAACAAAATTTTCTATAGAAATAAAATTTTAACAAAATTTTCTAAAGAAATAAAATTTTACTTTCTATAAGAAAAAAATTTGACAAAATTTTCAAATGAAATAAAATTTTAACAAAATTTTCAAAATTTCTATAGAAATAAAATTTTGACAAAATTTTCAAAATTTCTATAGAAATAAAATTTTAACAAAATTTTCTAAAGAAATAAAATTTTAGCAAAATTTTTAAAATTTCTATAGAAATAAAATTTTGACAAAACTTTCTACAGAAATAAAATTTTGACAAAACTTTCTATAGAAATAAAATTTTGACAAGATTTTCTAAAGAAATAAAATTTTGACAAAATTTTCTAAAGAAATAAAATTTTAACAAAATTTTCAAAATTTCTATAGAAATAAAAGATTGACAAAATTTTCTATATAAATCACATTTTGACAAAATTTTCTATATAAATCAAATTTTGACAAAATTTTCTATATAAATCAAATTTTAACAAAATTTTCTATAGAAATAAAATGTTGACAAAATTGTCTATAGAAGGTTAGGATAGGTTTGGTTAAAGTGGCAGCCCGATTAAGATGCAGGCTCACTTAGACTATTCAGTCCATTGTGATACCACATTAACTAAAAGTATCTATTACATATGGGCACTTCTACTTTTAACCGCTGAACCATCTCGACTATTTTTCTTTGCTTAACCAACCAGATTGTTCCAAAAACATTAGCAGACTGCTTAAGTTAATGTCTATAGAAATAAAATTTTGACACAAATTCCTATAGAAATAAAATTTTGTAAAAATTTTCTATAGAAATAAAAATTTGACAAAATTTTCTATAGAAATAAAATTTTGACAAAATTTTCTATAGAAATAAAATTTTGACAAAATTTTCTATAGAAATAAAATTTTGAAAAAATGTTCTATAGAAATAAAAGTTTGACAAATTTTTCTATAGAAATAAAATATTTACAAAATTTTCTATAGAAATAAAATTTTGACAAAATTTTCAATAGAAATAAAAGTTTGACAAAATTTTCTATAGAAATTAAATTTTGACAAAATTTTCTATAGAAATAAAAATTTGACAAAATTTTCTATAGAAATAGAATTTTGACAAAATTTGCTATAGATATAAAATTTTGACAAAATTTTCTTTAGAAATTAAATTTTGCCACAATTTTCTATAGAAATAAAATTTTGACAAAATTTTCTATAAAAACAAAATGTTGACAAAATTTATTTTTAGAAATAAAATTTTGCCACAATTTTCTATAGAAATAAAATTTTGACGAAATTTTCTACAGAAATAAAATGTTGACAAAATTTTCTATGTAATTGTGACTTAAGGATGGCGAAAATGTTCAGTCATTCCTTTGTCGCGAGACAACTTTAATAAGAAAAGAAAACTACGTTGATCTAAATTTCGTTAGGGAGAAAAAAATATTTTTGTTATGTGTACGTCACTCCTCTTTGGTTTAACTTCTACAAGGCCTTTGTGGAAGCTGCCTTTCAATTTGTGAAATTTAAGTCAACACAAATATTGTTGGGTTGTGTTCATTAGTCTGTAGGATATCCATCCATAATATCCTCCCCAGTTTTCTCGAGAATTTATATAGTGCGTTTTATGAACTTTTCGAGCTATGGACATTTAACCCATGTGCTAAAAAGGAATATAATCCATCTCTTCGTATGTCTAGGAATACCATGAACTAGTAAAGCAACAAATACTCCTTGCTTCTATTGTATGGCAAACAATGCAAATGTAAACTGTATTCACTTGACTCTAGCAATTCCTCCACAAAAATACACAATCATTCTCTAGGACTACAAATGCATAGGGGAATGTTGCCAAAGGGAATTGGAAATGGTGATGAAATTGTCCCTAAAGTGGCAAGGATGGAATGACCGATTTACCTCATTCAAATGCTGCTGACATAGAGTCATCATCTCAAAGGGCCAGTGAAATATGATCACCTCATTTTCCCTCAGCATTATTCTCATCTATGAGTAGTTTGCTACCACGTGGACCAAGTGGAATTCCCATGTAGCTTAGAATGTGAAAGTTTTTAGTATAGCTCTTTTAAAATTTGTTCACATTTAAATAACTTTTAGCAAAAGTGAGGGTTGTCTTCAAATCTCTACTCTTTCGGCAACGAAATAGAAAGAACAAATTAGAATTTTAATTAAGATTTTTCCACACTTTTACCGGCATGAAATGTAGTGAATCCCAGGGTAATCTCATGGCCAGCCAGCCATACTGCCAGCCAACTAGTCAGTCCGTCAGTTAGTCATCCCAAAGCTAATGAATATTCTGCAACGCTTGAAGTTAAATGGGAAAAATGGAAAGTAAACTTTGTTCGAATCTACTTAAGTCAAATTCAAACAAAAACTTAGAAAATTCAAATATCCTCACAGCCACTGGATGACCGACTGAAAGATGATATTTATTAATTTGGTTGGCCACTGTTATCCTTGTGCCATTCATATGTTTGCTTATATACTTAGATGGAATGTATTCGCCAACTAAAACTCGGCGAGATGACTTGACAGAGTGGTAACTACCACTTTGGGTGTAAATGGATTAAATCTTTTGGTTATTTAGATACTTGCCAAAATTAGGTTTCACATAATATATACCGAAAAATAACTTAATTTTGACTAATAGTGAATATTCGGGTCATTTTTAAAATTAAAAAGGTAAATTTAGCATGCCTTAGGATCATATATAACACATTTAAAATAACTTTTAGAGCACAGAACAAGATTTTGCCAAAATTGTTATATAGAAATTTCAATTTACGTAGGGAGCGTATAATTAATTTTAAAACTAACGCCGTCATATGGTGCGTATACGTTTCATCAATACGTAAGAGGTAATAGAGCAATTGATATCGGACAGCACTCAGTAATAGGAGAGAAGTTCACCACTATCGTATAACAATGAACTGAATAGTTTTAATGCGCCTGATATAACGAGCTGCCAATATACCTACCCCATCCAAACTGTTTTGATAACCCCCACAATAGGAGGGTGGGTAAACTAACTTTGTCATTTCATCCGGTCGCCACGATTCGCCACGTAATGTTAGTATATGCCTTCTAATAACCGAAACTGTGTAGTCGGAGTCTAAACACCCAGAGAAATGATTGGTTGGAATTCGATTACGACAGCAGTTTGATAGTGGAGACCCACAATTTTTAATTGTGTGGAATAATTGTTAGTTATTTCTCTTGTTTGATAGTTTATATAATCAATATAACGGTGGTGTGACCAAAAGTTGGTACACACGACCAAATATTGGTCGTTATTTATACATTGAAGTAACTAACCATTTCAATTTATTCCACCCTGTTGTGATAACCGATTTGTTTTGCCAATGTGTCACCAAACCCAACTGAAAGTCCGCCTAGCCAATAAGTTGGTTGTGTTAACAAATGTTATAGTTATAAAGGAATTTGTTACTATGGACTACATAAATATGACAATAAATAAGTTGTTGTTTGATTTCATTAATTATAAACTCTAAATTTTCAAAATTTGAATACAATTCAAATTTTTCATGTCGAGTACCCAATATTAGAGAAAATTCTGGCCATAAAGACTTGCTGTGAATTAGGTATATATTCTTTTTAATTCGGTAGCTACATTCTTAATTGGTGAGTAACATAATCATCAAATGAAATTAATACCACTCACTCACTTACGTTCTTCCCAACTAGAGATATTTTAACAAATGTGACAATTTCCGAGGATGGGAATGGTAAATATATAGATTGGCTACCTCGCCATCGAACTTAAAATCGATCAGAACTGAAGAAAGATTCTGGTGCAAAGACATAACAACATGTCAAGGTCCATGCGTGAGTCACGATCGGGTAATTGTGAGTGGAGCATCAGCAGCATCTGCATCATTTCCATTCAGTTTTTAATTATTAATTAATAATTTAATTAAATACAGACTAAAATAAATTCACCAAATGGTTTCTTTAATTTCTCAAGCATTGGTTGTCCGAAAATAATAAATAGTTGTTTCAACAAACGAATAAAATCTTATTGGTTGGGATTACCAATTAGACTTATAATGTGCCTAAATTTTAGTTATCGAAACAATTTGATATACTGTTGTGCAGAACAAAAGTTGGTTGCTTTGACAAATTTTGTCAGTTATATTCTGGTAGTAGATGGGACCAAATAATTTGGTTGGCAAAAGAATTGGTTGGCACAACAAATTTGTTTTCTGTGTGAAGAATTAGCTGTAGAATTTTGCTCGACTCCGACTCACGGTTGCCACTCGTGCCAAAAATAATCTACCAAAATTTGAAGAAAATTTTACAAAAAATCTGTCAAATTAAAACAAAAAATATTTTGAAGTTGTATACAAAATGTTGTTTAATTTGAAAGAAATGTTTTTATATTGAATTTATAGAAAATTTTATTTCTAAAGAAAATTTTGTCAAAATTTTATTTCTATAGATAATTTTGTCAAAATTTTATTTCTATAGATAATTTTGTCAAAATTTTGCTTTTATAGGCAATTTTGTCAAAATTTTATTTTTATAGAAAATTTTGTCAAAATTTTATTTTTATAGAAAAGTTAGTTCAAATTTTATATCCATAGAAAATTTTGTCAACATTTTATTTGTATAGAAAATTTTGTCAAAATTTTATTTTTATAAAAGATTTTGTCAAAATTTTATTTTTATAGAAAATTTTGTAAAACTTTGTTTCTATAGAAAATTTTTTTTTAAATTTTATTCAAATAGAACAGTTTGTCAAAATTTTATTCCAAAAGAAAATATGCTCAAAATTTTATTTCTATTGAAAATTTTGTCAAAATTTTATTTATATTATTTTTCATGTTAGCCTGATACTAAAACAGACGATTAACGTCCAAATGCACGATATCTTAAGTTACAATTAATTATTATTCGAGACTTATGGACAAATTAGATTAAGGAACTTGATCAGTAGAACCATTAAAAAGAAAACGCCATGTTTCACTTCGGGCGAATGAACTTTACCACAGCCTTTAGTATATATCTGGGATAGATAATTCAATTTTGGGTCCTTTATGCTAACTTCTTATAGAGAAAACATTTGGGAATGAATTTCGTGTTGTTGTAGTAACAAAACGAAATAAAAATAAGATTAAGGGATTTGTAGCTATATGAAAAGATGTGCACATTGGGAGTAAAGATGATTCAATTTGTAAGAGGAGAATTCCCAAATGTTTTCTCCATAAGAAGTTGATACAATTTTATGTCTGTAGAAAACTTTGTCAAAATTTTATTTCTATAGAAAATTTTGTCAAAATTTTATTTCTATAGAAAATTTTGACACAATTTTATTTTTATAGAAAATTTAGTCAAAATTTTATTTGTGTATTAAATTTAGTCAAAATTATATTTCTATAGAAAATTTTATTTCTATAGAAAATTTATTTCTAAAATTTTGTCAAAATTTTATTTCTATAGAAAATTTTTAAAAATTTTATTTCTATAGAAAATTTTGTAAAAATTTTATTTCTATAGACAAATTTGTCAAAATTTTATTTCTATAGAAAATATTGTTTTTATAGGCAATTTAGTCCAAATTTATTTATATTTGTCACAAAATTTTATCAAAATTTTATTTGCTATAGAAAATTTTATCAAAATTTTATTTGCTATAGAAAATTTTGTAAAATTTTTATTTCTATAGAAAATTTTGTCAAAATTTTATTTCTATAGAAAATTTTGTAAAAATTTTATTTCTATAGACAAATTTGTCAAAATTTTATTTCTATAGAAAATATTGTTTTTATAGGCAATTTAGTCCAAATTTTTTTTCAATATAAAATTTTGTCAATATTTTATTTCAATATAAAATTTTGTCAACATTTTATTTCTATAGAAAATTTTGTCAAAATTTTATTTCTGTAGAAAATTTTGTCAAAATTTTATTTCTATAGAAAATTTTGCCAAAATTTTATTTATATAGAGAATTTTGTCAAAATTTTATTTCTATAGAAATTTTATCAAAATTTTATTTGCTATAGAAAATTTTGTCAAAATTTTATTTCTATAGAAAATTTGCTCAATTTTTTATTTCTATAGAAAATTTAGTCAAAATTTTATTTCTATAAAAAATTTTGTCAAAATTTTAGTTCTTTAGAAAATTTAGTCCAAATTTTATTTCTTTAGAAAATTTTGTCAAAATTTTACTTCTATAAAAAATTTAGTCAAAATTTTATTTCTGTAGAAAATTTTGTCAAAATTTTATTTCTATAGAAAATTTTGTCGCAATTTTGTTTTTATAGGCGATTTTGTCAAAATTTTATTTCTATAGAAAATTTAGTCCAAATTTTATTTCTCTAGAAAATTTTGTCAAAATTGTATTTCTATAGAAAATTTTATCAAAATTTTATTTCTATAGAAAATTTTATCAAAATTTTATTTGCTATAGAAAATTTAGTAAAAATTTTATTTCTGTAGAAAATTTTGTCAAAATTTTATTTTTATCAAAATTATTTTTATTATTTAAAATTGTATTCCAATAGAATATTTTGTAAAAATTTTATTTCACTAGACAATTTTGTAAAAATTTTATTTCACTAGAAAATTTTGTAAAAATTTTATTTCACTAGAAAATTTTGTTTAAATTTTATTTCAATAGCAAATATTCTCAAAATTTTATTTATATCGAAATTTTTGTTAAAATTTTATTTCAATAGAAAAGTTGTCGCAATTTTGTTTTTATAGGCAATTTTGTCATAAATTTATTTCTATAGAAAATTTTGTCAAAATTTTATTACTATTGTTGTTTTTTTGTTTTTTGATCTCAGCTTAAAGCCATGCATTGACTAAACTACAAGTGTAGCTTAACCAACAGAGGAAAAGTATGCTTGTCAAATTTATTTGGGCAAAGCCCTATAGACTGCAAGATGGTTGGATGTACAGCTGTTTCGGAATTACCACATTCCTCATCAGCATCCTCTACTTGCAGCAAAACTATCAACCAATTATCAGAATAAATTCGGGTAATTCACTCAACCCAACGTGAACTACACTTGAACCTCCCGAAAAAGGGTTTGATAGTCGGCTACTGCCTAAACAAATTTGCCAGCATATCTCTTTTCCTTTGCCAAACTCAAATCATCGATTTGTATGTATTTGGCTGGGTTTGTTTTTGAGCGTGCTTCCTCTATCTTCATTCGTTTTGTTTGTTATTGTTGGCTTCTCTTCAATCGTTATTGTTGTTTTTTTGTTTTTTGATCTCAGCTTAAAGCCATGCATTGACTAAACTACAAGTGTAGCTTAACCAACAGAGGAAAAGTATGCTTGTCAAATTTATTTGGGCAAAGCCCTATAGACTGCAAGATGGTTGGATGTACAGCTGTTTCGGAATTACCACATTCCTCATCAGCATCCTCTACTTGCAGCAAAACTATCAACCAATTATCAGAATAAATTCGGGTAATTCACTCAACCCAACGTGAACTACACTTGAACCTCCCGAAAAAGGGTTTGATAGTCGGCTACTGCCTAAACAAATTTGCCAGCATATCTCTTTTCCTTTGCCAAACTCAAATCATCGATTTGTATGTATTTGGCTGGGTTTGTTTTTGAGCGTGCTTCCTCTATCTTCATTCGTTTTGTTTGTTATTGTTGGCTTCTCTTCAATCGTTATTGTTGTTTTTTTGTTTTTTGATCTCAGCTTAAAGCCATGCATTGACTAAACTACAAGTGTAGCTTAACCAACAGAGGAAAAGTATGCTTGTCAAATTTATTTGGGCAAAGCCCTATAGACTGCAAGATGGTTGGATGTACAGCTGTTTCGGAATTACCACATTCCTCATCAGCATCCTCTACTTGCAGCAAAACTATCAACCAATTATCAGAATAAATTCGGGTAATTCACTCAACCCAACGTGAACTACACTTGAACCTCCCGAAAAAGGGTTTGATAGTCTATAGAAAATTTTGTCAAAATTTTATTTCTATAGAAAATTTTGTCAAAATTTTATTTCTATAGAAAATTTTATCAAAATTTTATTTGCTATAGAAAATTTTGTCAAAATTTTATTTCTATAGAAAACTTTGTCAAATTTTTATTTCTATAGAAAATTTTGTCAAAATTTTATTTCTATAGAAAAATTTGTCAAAATTTTATTTCTATAGAAAATTTTGTCAAAATTTCATTTCTATAGAAAATGTTGTTTTTATAGGCAATTTTGCAAAATTTTATTTTAATATAAAATTTTGTCAAAATTTTTAGTCTATAGAAAATTTAGTCAAAATTTTATTTCTATAGAAAATTTTGTAAAAATTATATTTTTATAGAAGATTTTGTCAAAATTTTATTTCTATAGAAAATTTAGCCAAAATTTTATTTCAGTAGAAAATTTTGTCAAAATTTTATTTTTATCAAAATTATTTTTATTATTCAAAATTGTATTCCAATAGAAAATTTTGTAAAAACTTTATTTCACTAGAAAATTTTGTTTAAATTTTATTTCAATAGCAAATATTCTCAAAATTTTATTTCTGTCGAAAATTTTCTATAGAAATAAAATTTTGACAAAATTTTCTATAGGAAAAAAATTTTGACAAAATTTTCTATAGAAATAAAATTTTGACAAAATTTTCTATAGAAATAAAATTTTGTCAAAATTTTATTTCTAAGGAAAATTTGTCAAAAATTTATTTCTAAGAAAATTTTGTCAAAATTTTATTTCTATAGAAAATTTTGTCAAAATTTTTTTCCTATAGAAAATTGCGTCAAAATTTTATTTCTATAGAAAATTTTGACAACATTTTATTTCTATAGAAAATTTTGTCAAAATTTTATTTCTATAGAGAATGTTACCAAAATTTTATTTTTATAGAAAATTTTGTCAAAATTTTATTTTTATAGAAGATTTTTATTTATTTCTTTAGAAAATTTTGTCAAAACTTTGTTTCTATAGAAAACATTTGTCAACATGTTATTTCTATAAAAAATTCTATTCCTATGGAAAATTTTGTCAAAATTTTATTTCTATCGTAAACTCTTGTAAGAGTTCATTTCTATAGAAAATATTTGCAAAAATTTATTTCAATAGAAAATTTTGACAAAATGTTATTTATATAGAAAATTTCAGAATCACCTTCTGAGTCGATCTAGTCCTGGGTGGTCGTCCGCCCATCCATGTATTTGGTGTTTGCAGAATTCCGGTCCTATTTTCCATATATGTCGACAAATGGTATCATATTTCGCTTTTTATTAACAGATCAGGTCAGATTTAGCAAAAACTAATCTAATTCAAAACCTTTTAAATTTTATCGAAATCGATTCAGGTTTAGATATAGCACCCATATATATATATATCGCCCGATTTTTCCAAATTTGGCCATAAAACCCTTATTTATCAAAGATGGCTAAACCTAATTTTCTACAGTATAAGGCATATCACAAGGAAAGCAGTATCACCAAAAAACTCACAAATGTCAAGAAGGAACTACGTCAGTTAATTTATATATCCTTAAAAATTAAAACAAAAAACACCGGTCTTTAGTAATTATCCCCAAATATTGTTTGTCAATCTATTGTGTGTCAATCTAGTTCCCAACGCATTTAGCTTCCATAGATTTCAATCTACATTATGGATATGGATACTTCATATGGCTCCAAATAAAATTTCTATAGAGTATCTCATTTTATCACCTATCCTCCTCTAGGAGATACTTCATATGGCTCTAAATAAAATTTCTATAGAGTATCTCATGTTGTCACCTATCCTCCTCTAGGAGATTTTATTCTCCTCCAAATAAAATTTCAGTTTTCATCTGACAACTGTTATGTGTTGACTGTATAAATAAATGTTGTCATGTGAATCATCACCATGATGATAGAATCCTTGGTTATAAATAAATTCATCATCATCATTTCAATAGGAGATATCTTCAAATAGAACAAATAACGACGAAAACAAAACCATCTTAATACCATTCTTCGATTTCGCTGTTGTGTTGTTTTGTTTTTTTTTTTTTCTTTATATGGTGTCGGAATAAAAAATTGATCGAAATCAATTAATTCAACACCATGACGTATGAGTAATATGGAATTGAATTGAAATTCCCCCCTGTGCCACTTCAATTCGAGGTCATGGGAAAAATAGCTTGCGCCACAATCAAAATCAATAAATGCAAATGGAAGCTATAAATTGCCCATAAAAATTCATAATTTCCATATACGCGCAAAAGAGCTCGTTTTAAATGAGTAACTGAAACTAACAACGTGCACCATCCAAACAACAAAAAAACCCATCAAAGGAAATAAATTCACATAAAAATTTATGTTAAGTTGAAACCCACAAAAAAAACACAATCGAAGAAAAACGAAAAACAAATGATTCCTCATTGCCGCCACCGCATGCCACCAATGCAGACAATGAGTCGAAACGGAAACTACAGTGGTTCTGATATATTTTTCCAAAGAAGTAAGAACGAGATGAACTGGAAGTAGCAAACATAAATCGTCAATGCTACTCAATTACCTTGAATCCAATTTATAACCGATAGGCTAGTATGTGAAGGCAATTGGTTGAGTTCTGAAGATTTGGCTTTAGCAGAAAATGGAACGATATAAACCATATTTGCCACATCTATTTGCTGGTCCAAATTAAAATTACATTTCAAATTTCATATAAATTTGACGAAAATTATAGGTTAGGGATTATAATAAAAATAAACATTGGTAGGATATCATCGAAATTGGTTTAGGAAAAAACCCCGTATATTTTTAAGAAAATTAAGGGGCGTATGTTTATGGGAACTTTATATCAATCTGAACAGACACCCCTGATATTAGGTGCTATACTTGATTTTGCACCTACAGAGTTAGTCCATTATTAACCGAGTTAGTAAAGCTGAAAGTCAGGCGGGGATAAGAATATCATATCCTAAACCACCCTTAATGAATTAGTAAACATACACTCAAAAAAATATTTACGTGATATTAAAGATTACGCAACTTAAATGCGAAGTTTACAGAATATTAAGGACAAATTTCTTTAAAATCAAAAAATCGTTAAAATCAGTTCAGTTTATAATCTTTGCTTTAAACATTTTTATACCCTTCACCACTACTGTGGTACAGGGTATAATAAGTTTGTGCATTTGTACGCCAAGAAGGAAAAGTCTGAGACCCATCGTTTAGTATATCGATCGTCTTAGAATTAAATACTGAGTCGATTTAGCGATGTATGTCTGTCTGTCTATCTGTCTGTCTGTCTGTCTGTCCGTCTGTCTGTCTGTCTGTCTGTCTGTTGATGTATTTTTGTGTGCAAAGTACAGCTCGCAGTTTTAGTCCGATTGTCCTAAAATTTGGTATAGGGTCCTGTTTCGGCTCAAAGATGATCCCTATTGATTTTGGAAAAAATCGGTTCAGATTTAGATATAGCTGCCATATATATTTTTCACCGATCTGGTCATAATTGGCGTGCATATCAACCAATATTCCTCAAATTCCGTACATCCGAATATTTTATGAGTCCCGCAAAACTTGCAAAATATCAGCCAAATCGGTTCAGATTTAGATATAGCTCCCATATATAGCTTTCGCCCGATTTACACTCATTTGCCCACAGAGGCCAATTTTTTGCTCCGATTTAGTTGAAATTTTGCACAGGGAGTATAATTGGCATTGTAGCTATGCGTGCCAATTTGGTTGAAATCGGTTCAGATTTAGATATAGCTCCCATATATAGCTTTCGCCCGATTTACACTCATATGACCACAGAGGCCAACTTTTTGCTCCGATTTAGTTGAAATAATGCACAGGGAGTAGAATTAGCATTGTAGCTATGCGTGCCAAATTTGGTTGAAATCGGTTCAGATTTAGATATATCTCCCATATATAGCTTTCGCCCGATTTACACTCATATGACCGTAGAGGCCAATTTTTAACTCCGATTTTGTTGAAATTTTACACAGGGAGTAGAATTAGCATTGTAGCTATGCGTGCCAAATTTGGTTGAAATCGGTTCAGATTTAGATATAGCTCCCATATATATGTTTTTCTGATTTCGACAAAAATGGTCAAAATACCAACATTTTCCTTGTAAAATCGCCACTGCTTAGTCGAAAAGTTGTAAAAATGACTCTAATTTTCCTAAACTTCTAATGCATATATATCGAGCGATAAATCATAAATAAACTTTTGCGAAGTTTTCTTAAAATTGTTCCAGATTTAAATGTTTCCCATATTTTTTTACTAACATTGTGTTCCACCCTAGTGCATTAGCCGACTTAAATTTTGAGTGCATAGATTTTGTAGAAGTCTATCAAATTCTGTCCAGATCGAGTGATATTTAAATGTATGTATTTGGGACAAACCTTTATATATAGCCCCAACACATTTGACGGATGTGATATGGTATCGAAAATTTAGATCTACAAAGTTGTGCAGGGTATAATATAGTCGGCCCCGCCCGACTTTAGACTTTCCTTACTTGTTTTCATTAAATTTAGGACGCAAATTTTGTGAATTTGCATCCCTCCGTTAAAGTCGCATGTCTTTGAACTAAGGCTAATTTTCCTTAAAGTAAAAAAACACATTTTCGATTTAAAGAAATTGTCCTTAAATTAACTGAAATATTGAAACTTTAGATTTAAGATAAAAACGCTTCAAATATAAGCTAAGACTTATTTTAAGGATTTAGCGTCTTTGGTTTGAAGTTTTCTGGAATTAAGAAAACATTGTTTACTTTGAAGTATCCGTTATAATTTGGATTTTTTAAACTGGCATTTGTTTGTACGTGAGAACCTTTATTAATAAACCGCGAAAAGGGAATGAAAAATTTATAAATGAGATGTGTTTTAATTTTATTGGTCCTAGATATAAAGCCAGATGGGTCGCTAAAAATTTCTTTATTTTAAAGAAGCGGCATCTTTGGCTCAGAATCAATACCAAAATCCTTAAGGGAAAGTCTAAATCTTTGGATCCAAGTAAACTTTTTTTGAGTGTAAGAATTTGTGAGATATCATTGAATTAGGATTGCGAGATAAACCGTATCTCCATATTAAAAAAAAAAGAATAAGGGGTACATGTTTATGGGACCTTTATCTCAATCGGAACAGAAATGCGAGATATTAGGATTATGCCACTAATATAGAGTCTATTATTAAACTAGTATATACAGCCGTAAGTTCTTCCGGAACGAATCATATGTACCCTAAAGGCTGTAATCCACAATCGAATTACATGGGTGTGCTAAAACTTGCCGATGGCTAGGTATCTTTACGATTCTTAACATTGTCTTTCAAATTGTGAGTTAGTCCATATGGGGTATATATTAGACAAACAAGGTTCTTGACCGGTATATATCGGGGAGTCTATAAATAATTACGATCCAATATGAACCAATTTTTGCACGGTTTATATGGGGGTTATACATAATTATGGACCGATATTAACCAATTTATGCATGGTTGTTAGAGGCCATATACTAACTCAACGTACAAAATTGCAATCTAATCGGATGAAATTTGCTCCTCTAAGAGGTTCTTGAGGGGGATCGATTTATATGGGGGCTGTATATAATTACCCAGCAAAAAAAGCGTCTCCAAAAAAGTACTGGAAATGTTCTTCTTGGATCCGGAAGTGGTGCAAAATTGACGCAGAAGTGATGAAACATAGGACGGAAGTCCTCCATTTCAACAGCCGTTGCAGTGAATATGCATCACTTCTTTAGGTGTGATCCGAATTCAATGTTTTGGATGTTAATTAAAAAATTTTGTGATATTTGTCAAATAAATTATTTTTATAATTTTTAATGTCGGAAACGTTTGACCTCAAATATTTTGAAAACTTCACAATTTTTTCAGATTGGATTTAGCATTTTTTCGACAAAATTTAAATGATTTGTACCATTTTATCAATTCTTACTCTGTTTTTAACCTATTTGAAACAAAAAAAGTTAAAATTATCCATTAAAAGTATGAAAAAACCAAGTTGTAAAAAATCGAATTAAAGGAACTTCCTGGGTAGTTAAAATAAAGAACGTCATTGGGAGTGCATCTTCTGGAAGTGCTTTTAAAGTTGTGCCTTTGGAAGAACTTCCAAATTTTTTTGCTGGGTATATACCGATATAGGCCAATTTTTTCATGAATGTTAAGGACCACATACTTACACCATGTACCAAATTTCAATCGAATCGGATCCAAATTTGCTCCCCTAATAGGCTCCTTAGGTCAAATCTGGGAATCGGTATATATAATTATGGACCGATATGGACCAATTTTTTCATGAATATTAGGTGTCTATACTTCGGAGTTCAACTCTGGGGATCGGTTTATATGGGACTGATAAGGACCAATTTTTTGCATGATTGTTAGTGACGTTATACTAAACCACGTACCAAATTTCAATCGAATCGGATGAAATTTTGCTCCTCCAAGAGGCTCCGGAGACAAATCTGGGGATCGGTTTATATGGAGGCTATATATATAATTATCCGATGAAATTTGTCTCTTCAAGAGGCTCCACAAGCAAAATTTGACGGTCATTTTATATGAGAGCTATGCGTAAACGTGGACCTATATTTCCCATTTGCAATATCATTTGATCTACATCGACAACAACTCATTGTGCCAAGTTTCAAGTCGATATCGTGTTTCGTTGGGAAGTTAGCGTGATTTCAACAGACGGACGGACGGACATCGCTAGATCGTCTCAGAATTTCACCACGACCCAAAATATATATACTTTATAGCCTCTTAGGCCAATATTTCGATGTGTTACAAACGGAATGACAAAGTTAATATACCCTCCATCCTATGGTGGAGGGTATAAAAATATTTAGCATCAATTAATTTTGCTTCACAAAAGACGCTCTCTCTCACAAACTAATTGACTTACCGACGTCAAATTTTGACACGAATCATTTGAAGGTTGGTACTATATGAAAATAATATGCATTTAATACTAGCGACGCCATCTATGTGTCAGACCGGGGACTTATCAGCCAACCCGTTCTATTCTGGGTCGTGGTGAAATTCTGAGTCGATCTAAGCATGTCCGTCCGTCTGTTGAAATCACGCTAACTTCCGAACGAAACACGCTATCGACTTTAAACTTGGCATAAATAGTTGTTATTGATGTAGGTCGGATGGTATTGTAAATGGGCCATATCGGTCCACTTTTACGTATAAAGGGTGATACGGTCAAAATTGGGTCAAGGGAAAACGTGTGTAAATCGGTGAAATCGTTTATTTAAAAAATCAAATAAAATTTCTTTTTCAGGTTCAATTAGTATAAAATTCAGGAAAAATATTCAGTTAGGCTTTCGCTTTTCCAAATCCGAATTGCCGGGTCTCACGCTTGACACCTGCCATCAGATTTTGTACAGCCACCTTGTCCACCTTCTTCGCCGCAGAAAGCCAGTTTGCCTTGAACTGCTGCTCGTCCTTAGCAGTTTTTTGGTCTTCTTTAGGTTCCGCTTGACAATAGCCCAGTATTTCTCAATTGGGCGGTGCTCTGGCGTTTTGGGGGGGTTCTTGTCCTTGGGAACCACCTACACGTTGTTGGCGTCGTACCACTCCATGGCCTTTTTACCGTAATGGCAAGATGTCAAATCCGGCCAAAACAGTACAGGACAACCGTGTTTCTTCAGGAAAGGCAGCAGACGTTTATTCAAACACTCTTTCACGTAAATTTCATGGTTGACACTCCCGGAAGCTATGAAAATGCTGCTTTTCAAGCCACAGGTACAGATGGCTTGCCAAACCAGATATTTCTTTGCGAACTTTGACAGTTTTATGTGCTTGAAAATATCTGCTAAAGGTAGCAGATATTTTCAAGCTTCCTTTTGCCGTATAAAACTCCTGTCCCAGAAATTGCTTGTAGTCGGCTTTGACGTAGGTTTCGTCGTCCATTACCACGCAGTCAAACTTCGTCCGCATCGTCGTGTACAGCCACCGGGATCGCGCTTTGGCCGTCGTATTTTGTTTATCATCGCGATTTGGAGTCACTACCTTCTTGTAAGTCGATAGTCAGGCTCGTTTTTTGGCTCGATGCACGGTTGTAGACGATACACCCAGCTTATTTGCGGCATCTCGGAGAGAGAGGTTAGGGTTTCGCTTGAAACTACCGGCAACTCTCTTTGTCGTCTCAGCGGCTTCCGGTTTTCGATTTCCCCCCGATCCGGACTTTCTGGCTGTCGACAAACGTTCCCCAAACACTTTAATTACATTTGTAACGGTTGATTTGGCAACTTTTAGCGATTTTGCCAGCTTTGCGTGCGAGTAGCTCGGATTTTCGCGATGCGCGAGCAAAATTTTGATACGCTGCTCTTCTTGCTTGGACGGCATTTTGACAACTGAAGAGTGAATTTCAAAATCAAAATAGGAGCAACATTCTACACAAACACACCTTCAAAATGAGGGGTGTTCAGATTTTTTAAATGCAAAATTGAAAGAAATACGTCAAGTTTATATTGACCAAATTTTGACCTATCACCCTTTAGCCCCCATAAACGGACTCCCAGATTTGGCTTGCGGAGCCTATAAGAGTAGCATATTTCATCCGAAATTTGGTACATGCTGTAAGTATATGGTCTCTAACAACCATGCTAAAATTGGTCCAGATTTGATCTCCGGAGTCTCTTGGAGAAGCAAAATTCATCCGATCCGGTTGAAATTTGCAACGTGGTGTTAGTATGTGGCCGCCAATAACCATGTCGAATTTGGTCCATATCGGTCTATAGCAATATATAGCCGATCCCCAATCACACAAAAATTGGTCCATATCGGTTCATAATCATGGTTGCCACTCGAGCCAAAAATAATCTACCAAAATTTTATTTCTATAGAAAATTTTTTCAAAATGTTATTCCTATAGAAAATTTTGTCAAACTTTATTCCTATAGAAAATTTTGTCAAACTTTATTTCTATACAAAATTTTGTCAAAATTTTATTTCTATAGAAAATGTTGTCAAAATTTTAATTTTATAGATAATGTTGTCAAAATTTTAATTCTATTGAAAATTTTGTCAAAATTTTATTTCTATAGAAAATTTTTTCAAAATGTTATTTCTATAGAAAATTTTGTCAAAATTTTATTTCTATAGAAACTTTTATCAAAATTTTATTTCTATAGAAATTTTTGTCAAAATTGCATTTCTATAGAAAATTTTGACAACATTTTATTTTTATAGAAAATTTTGTTAAAATTGTATTTCTATAGAAAATTTTGTCCAAATTTTTCATCTATAGAAAATGTTGTCAAAATTTTATTTTGTCAAAATTTTATTTCTATAGAAACTTTTATCAAAATTTTATTTCTATACAAAATTTTGTCAAACATAATTATATACGTATTTAATAGGCCTTTTGTAGTTTGATAAATACTACGTATGGACTACCTTGCAATTTAGAAAACGGTGTTAGAAAGTTTTAAGATACCTTGCCATCGGCTAGTGTTACCGCAACCCAAGTAATTCGATAGAGGGCACATAAGCTTCGGCCTGGCCGAACTTACGGCCGTATATACTTGTTTAAAACTCAATTAGGACCATTAATTGGAAAAATTTTCGAGAATTTTTTCTGTGTATATCGTACATATTTGGGGAAATATGATAGAATATTTCATATTTTATACCCATTTGTAACACACACCAATAAAAAATATTGTAGTGAAGCCAAAGATTTCATGTCCTTAAAATACGAATCCAAATTTTTTTTAGCATAGAAGACGCATTTCTCCGATATGCAGTTTTTTTACTTGTCCAAAAGTCGATAAATTTTTCAATGAAGTCGTTTTGTCCTTATAGTTAAGTGATTCATCTTAAAATTAGGTATCCTAAAATGAAAGAGATTTTTTTTTTGACTAAGGTCATCTTGCCTTTGATAATTCTAAAAAAATCTTCAAAACTAATATAATCGTCTATAAATTTGTTAATCTTGACTGCAAAGCAACGAAGCGTTTAAAAAATTAGATTTTTTTCTACGCTTCATTTTAAAAACTTTTTTACTTGAAACAAATCATAATTTCTACTTGTATTCGAGTTTGAATTTGGAAATTTTAAGTGGTCGTTATCATGATTTTAAAAGACTCTGGTAGCATATGAAGAAAAACACGAATATATTAAACTTTATTTCCTAGAATAAAAATCACAAAACCTAAATTTAGAGAATTGTGTCGTTATTCCAAATGTCCACTTCATTGGCTCAGAATTAATACAAAAATCATTATTGTAAAGACAAAATATTTGGAACTATGCATGTTTTTTCTTTCAATGCAGAGAATGGATTTAACATTCTACTTAAGTTGGTCGAATTTGATTCAGTTCGGTTAAGTTCTTCCGGTTTAGGCAAATATTGTCAAAATCTCCACATTTGACTCGAAATATCCTACACACTGTAATGTCAGACATTCCAAAGAACGATGGAGATTTACATTTAGGCTCCGACTTGTGTAAATGTCGCCCGATTTGACCAAATAACCCACAATTGACTACCTATATTGACGAGATTTAGCCAATATCCTTGTAAAATCGCCACTTGCAAAAATTGTAAAAATTCCTCCCATACCTCTAATACATATTTATACTCCAATAAATCATAAATTCACTTTTGTCATATTGTATAAAAATGTCATGGATATTCGAATTTGGCTCTATAAGGCGGTTAAGGGTATAATATAATCGATCCCGCCCGACTTTAGACTATGCACACTTCTTTTCATTCGTGTAGGCTAAGCCAATTAAAATATTATTTAATTTCCATAGTCCCACTCTCTTGTAGAGTATCTCAATACTATAGTGTTTCTGAGAATTCCTACACATTACTGTCCCCATTGATCCTTTGAATATTTTACTCAAAAACATACAAATAAAAGTCCATAAAATTTTTGTTCTATATGTTTCGTTTTTTTTTTTCTAAGAACTGATGCATGAATTTTGTGTAAGTTTTCCATACACACCCACAATGTTTTTTTTTTTGTTTTTTCTTTTGCTCCAGAGATTTCTTTTGAAGTAAGCCCTCACAATTTCAATGAAATTTTATAATCCTGAAACCAAGCCACCACCACAATAATAATAATACATAACAATTTCATGACAGTTTGATGAAAAAAAAAACAACAACAAAAAACGCAATTTCAACTATGAAATAGTCGATGGACAGGCCATTGTATATGCATCACTCTATCGGTGAAGCAATAAAAATTGAAGGACACTACAAAACAAACACACCAACAAAACAATTCAATATAATCTTGGAGCAACATTCTCCATTGGATATCAATGGAATAGTTTTCATTTCAGTTTCATGGATTATATCACCGCAAAAAAGAAATACCCCATTTATATTCTGTTTACAAAAACTACCAGGAAAATAACAGCGGTTTTATTATCTACTTACCACAAAAGGGCCAGGGAGGGGGGGGGGGGGGTGTTAAAAAATATCGTAGTTGTTTTTAGTAATATATGGTTCAATTAATATGAAATATATTCATTGGCTTGAAATGTATTGGAAATGTTGTGAAGAAATCGTTTTAAAGAGTCAGTTCAAAAGGGCCCACAGAGGGGGAGGTCATTTGTTCATTGAATCCTAATTTTTCAATAGAAATAAAACTTTGACACAATTTTTTATAGAAATAAAATTTTGGCACAATTTTTTATACAAATAAAATTTTTACAAAAATTTCTATAGAAATAAAACTTAGACAAAATTTTCTATAGAAATAAAATGTTGACAAAATGTTCTATAGAAATAAAATTTTTACAAAATGTCCTATAGAAATAAAATTTTGATAACATTTTCTTAGAAAAACAATTTTGACAACATTTTCAACAGAAATAAAATTTTGACAAAATATTCCATAGAAATAAAATTTTGGCAAAATTTTCTATAAAAATAAAATTTTGAGCAAATATAGACAAAATGTCCTATAGAAATACAATTTTGACAAAATTTTCTATCAAAATAAAATTTTGACAAAATGTTCAATTTTTACAAAATTTTCTTTAGAAATAAAATTTTGACAAAATTTTCTATAGAAATTAAATTTTGACAAAACTTAGAAATAAAATTTTGACAAAATGTTCCATAGAAGTAAAGTTTTGACAAAATGTTCCATAGAAATAAAATTTTGGCAAAATTTTCTATAGAAATAAATTTTTGACTGCAAACCCATATAAAATTTAGAAAAGATTTTCTATAAAAAAAACATGCTGACAAAATTTTCCATAGGAATAAAATTTAACAAAATTTTCTATAGAAAAAAAATGTTGACAAAATTTTCTATAGAAGTAACATTTTGTCAAAATTTTTATAGGAATAAAATTTTGGCAAAATTTTCTATAGAAATAAAATTTTAACTGCAAGATGGTTGGATGAACCATATAAAATATTGATAAAATTTTCAATAAAAAATAAAATTTTGACAAAAATTTCTATTAAAAAATAAAATTTTGACAAAATTTTCTATAGAAGTAAAATTTTGACAAAACTTTCAATAGAAATAAAATTTTAACAAAATTTTCTATAGAAGTAAAATTTTGACAAAACTTTCAATAGAAATAAAATTTTGGCAAAATTTTCTATAGAAATAAAATTTTGGCAGAATTTTCAATAGAAATAAAATTTTGGCAAAATTTTCTATAGAAATAAAATTTTGGCAGAATTTTCTATAGAAACAACATGTCCTATAGAAATAAAATATAAACAAAATGTCCTATAGAAAAAAAAAATTTAACAAAATTTTCTATAAAAATAAAATTCAGACAAAGTGTTCTATAGAAATTAAATTTTGACAAAATTTTCTATAGAAATAAAATTTTGACAAAATTTTCTATAGAAATGGGAGCCACCGTGGTGCAATGGTTAGCATGCCCGCCTTGCATACACAAGGTCGTGGGTTCGATTCCTGCTACGACCGAACACCAAAAAGTTTTTCAGCGGTGGATTATCCCACCTCAGTAATGCTGGTGACATTTCTGAGGGTTTCAAAGCTTCTCTAAGTGGTTTCACTGGAATGTGGAACGCCGTTCGGACTCGGCTATAAAAAGGAGGTCCCTTGTCATTGAGCTTAACATGGAATCGGGCAGCACTCAGTGATAAGAGAGAAGTTCACCACTGTGGTATCACAATGGACTGAATAGTCTAAGTGAGCCTGATACATCGGGCTGCCATATAACCTAACCTAACCTAACCTTCTATAGAAATAAAATGTTGACAAATTTTTCTATAGAAAAAAAAAATTGACAAAATTTTCAATAGAAATAAAATTTTGACAAAATTGTCTATATAAACAAAATATAGACAAAATGTCCTTTAGAAATAAAATATAGACAAAATATCCTATAGAAAAAAATTTAAAAAAAAAGAAATATATATATATATATATATATATATATATATATATATATATATATATATATATATATATATATATATATATATATATATATATATATATATATATATATATATATATATATATATATATATATATATATATATATATATATATATATATATATATATATATATATATATATATATATATATATATATATATATATATATATATATATATATATATATATATATATATATATATATATATAAATTTTCTATAGAAATAAAATTTTGACAAAATTTTCTATAGAAATAAAATGTTGACAAATTTTTCTATAGAAAAAAAATTGACAAAATTTTCAATAGAAATAAAATTTTGACAAAATTGTCAATATAAACAAAATATAGACAAAATATCCTATAGAAAAAAAATGAAAAAAAAAGAAATATATATATATATATATATATATATATATATATATATATTATATATATATATATATATATATATATATATATATATATATATATATATATATTAAAAATATATAATATATATATATATATATATATATATATATATATATATATATATATATATATATATATATATATATATAATATAATATTTAATTACGCTATATATATATATATATATATATATATATATATAT